>NC_040911.2:13796352-14025759 GCF_004126475.2 Phyllostomus discolor | reverse complement strand
CCCAGGAAGACAAACAAACCAATTTAAAAAATGGGTGAAGGATCTGAATAGACTCTTCTCCAAGGAGGACATATGGAGGGCCCAGAGACATATGAGAGGATGTTCCCATTATTAGCCATCAGAGGCAAATTCAAACCACAACGAGGTACCACTTCACGTCGGTCAGAATCACCATCATTAATAAATCATTTGGCTTTTAATATTACTAGCTTTTATTATTTTTGGCAAATTACTTAGTATTTCTCCACCCCCGTTTCCCAAACTGGAAAACACTGATAATTTGGGTTTTTAGCCAGGACAAAGTGCAGTGCTGTGCGAGGGATGCTCTGTAAGTTATGAAGCGCCGCATAGATTTGAGGCCTTGTGAGCGGTCCGTGACCGAGGGTATTCGAGAGCCTGGAAGGCGGTGCCTGTGTCTGGAGCGGAGATGCAGAGGAGCCCAGCAGGACCTCAGGTCTCAGTGAGCGTTCAGTTCAGATGAGGGCCAGACTGATGATACATGTGAAACACAGGACACTTAGCAAAGAACGTTTTCTGAAAAGGCTTTCTGGGCCCTGGCTGGTGTGGCTCAGTGGACTGAGTACCAGCCTGCGAATCAGAGGGTCGCTGGTTTGATTCCCAGTCAGGGCACATGCCTGGGTTGCAGGCCAGGTCCCCAGTAGAGGGTGCCGGAGAGGCAACCACACATTGATGTTTCTCTCTTTTTCCCTCCCTCCCCCTCTCTCTAAAAATAAATAAATAAAATCTTTAAAAAAGATTTATTGGGGTAGCATGAAGAGCTGGGGCCAGATTTTTGTATGTTATAAGACAAAGTATGTAGTTAAAGTAAAAAAAAAAAACATTTTTTCCCAAGCCTTCTAAAGTCTACCAAAACCAACACAGACATATCTTTCATTTTTTAATTTCCATTTTTTTTTCTGGGACTTTATATATCATATAGTAGCAAACAGTTCACATCCTAATCAGAGAATGCAGATAAGCTTTTCGGGGTGAGAATCTTCATTCTGTTAAATCCCAGACCAGTAAAGGTTCCTACCTTTTTGATTTCTGGGAAGTGGCTTGTTAACCTGTGCATTCCTCACAACAGCCTTGTGAGGCAGGTGCCCTTAGTATCACCAGTAACCCTTGTTCTCTAGGCAGGAAGCTGAGGCACAGAGAAATTAAGTACCAGCAGCTGGGTCCGAACCTGAACCTGGGTGGCTGACTCCACGGCCTTGCACTTAACCAGTATTTCATGTTGCCACCAAAACACAGAATCATTTCTGATCTGATGTGCACTGTGTTCTGTAGACCACCCAGAGTTCTCCAGGACAACGTCGCTGGGAAACATTGTTTTACATCGTTCAGAGTGAGAACGTCCATGACAGTCTGTTAGCAGGGTTGGAGCAACGAGTAAAGACAATGTCCTTTGTGCTAAGGATTCTCCAGAATGGCCTTATGGGAATCTTGAGTCACGTAGAAGTGACAGTTAGAAGAGGAGAAAAAAAAAAGAAAAGGAAAGAAAAAGGAAACAACAGAATGAGGTCTTGAAAAGACATAATGGAAAAACAACATATGTCAATGTTATTTTAATATAACTCACTTAAATTCAGTGCATATTGTGAACAGTTTTTACTAAGGTATTTGAATTTCCAGAGAAGTTTTTTTCTGTTAGAGCATCCTTTCATTTATTTATTTATTTTCAAAATAAATTCATTGCAGTGACATTGGTTAATAAGATTATATAGGTTTCGAGTGTATAATTCTATGATACATCGTCTCTGTATTGCACTGTGTGCCCGCCACCCAAAGTCAAATCATCTTCCATCACCATGTATTTGATGCTGTTTACCCTTTACTAACCCACCCACCCCCTTCCCCCTGGTAGCCACCCTGCTGTTGTGTCTGTGAGTTTTTGTTTGTTTGTTTCTCTTGTTTGTCCATTTCTTACTTTCAATTTCATATCCCCAAATGAATGAAATCATGTGGCTCTTAACTTTTTCCATCTTATTTTGCTTAGCTTGATATGCCAAGGTTCATCTACATTGTCACAGATGGCAGTGTTTCATCTTATCCTTTCACTTAAAAAATCCTAT
Source organism: Phyllostomus discolor (assembly GCF_004126475.2). Taxonomy (NCBI): domain Eukaryota; kingdom Metazoa; phylum Chordata; class Mammalia; order Chiroptera; family Phyllostomidae; genus Phyllostomus; species Phyllostomus discolor. The sequence goes on along the minus strand of NC_040911.2, from coordinate 14,023,684 downwards.
GTCAGGTATGTGCATGTCCAGATACTGATGTCTAGGGCAGAAGCAGATACCTATGTAAATCATTTGTATAGCAAATATATCGAACAAGAAATGTTAGGTCTTTGGGTAGAGGATTCTATTCATGATGCATTTCTATATGTTAAACACACTCACATGTACGATAAATCGTTTTGAAAATATATGGAGAGCTGTAGTAAAGCTATCACATGAGCAACAACAACAAAATGTTACAGCTGTGGTAGTCGGGCGTTTCACCTCCCCATTAAGACCTACTCACCTTCAAACATTTAGGGCACCTTTTGAGAAACGAGGAAATAGGGAAGCACTTCATGGTAATTGTGGTATTGCCACAATTGGTATTGTGGTATTGCATCATCAACACCATTTAACTGTGGTACTGAATAATATTATGATACAAGGTGGCAAGTTTAGATGGAGAAACTGCAGTTTGCTTATGGAGAATTACATAGTCTTTCAATAAACATTTGCATTGTGTGATCAATTCCTACACATAAAAAAAAGTTTTATCCCCTCCCCTCCCTCTCTTCTTCCCTCCTCTCCCTCTCTCCCTTCCTTTTTCCCTTTATTCCTTTCTCTCTTTAGCATGTATTTACTGAGTGTCTACTACATTCCCGTCCCTGTTTCAGTCACTCAGAGTGCAGCAGGACAGTTGGGATCAAGATAGTCAACATCTCTTCAATGCATCCCCATTTTCTTCATTTTCACTGCCATTTCTCACTAATGAACGCACACTGCTGCTGTAACTAGACTTCTAACTGCTTTCCTGGCCTTCAGCTCTCTCCCTCTAATCTGTTTAGTGTATGGCTACCATAGAAATTCTCCATACAGTGAGGGCATCATACTACCTACCCCGTAGAGTTAAATGAAACTTGCAGGTAAAGACTTGGCACTGTAATTTCCCGCTCAGTATCGATTCATGCTGTTATTTTAGGGCCCACATTGGCTTCTCCCTATCCACTAGGGAAAGGTTAGCCTCTCGTCCATCACCTGTGCTCCCCCGAGGTTTTGTTTAGGGCTTGACCTGTAACATATCAGTGTACTTCTGTTTGGCCTAGGGTTTATGGCACAGTTAGGTTCAGGTTAGGTTTATGATACATACATAAGAATTATCTGGTCCTCCAGGTGATGATCCTCCGTAGATAACAGGGAGATAGTACGTGTCTACAGCACCTTTTAGTATTTTGGGTTCTGCTCCGACAGCCTATGCTCAGGCTGTCCGTCTGTGGGACGCTGTGACTTCTACTAAGCTAATGCTGATACAACACTAAGTCTCAGCAAAACCAAGAGGGTTGAAATGGCTTTCCTGAAGACACACTGTAAATAGCTAAACTGGGATTCGCCCTGGAAAATTAACAGCAACAACAGCAACAAACCCTAGACCTGTCCTTGCCCCTGAGAGATTCTAATTCAAGAAGTGGGGTCTCACAGGGTCTGAATTCTTAATAAACTTCCCAGGAGATTCTGATGTGTGGACCACTTTTTAGAAACATTGACCAATGAGAACGAGCTTGTGAATGTGAGGAAATGAGCTCAGGGACACGGTGCTGCTGGGCGTCATTTGGTATTTCAGGTACATTGAAAGGAGGACAATGACATTCACTTAATGGGGCTCACAGAAGAGTATTTAATGCAACGCCAGGGGCACACTTCTCAGTTGGGCAGATGTGGGGTAGCTTACAGGGGACAGTGTTTGACATGATTATGAAGACATGCTCTGAGCTGAAGACTAGTCCAGAAGTGGATTTAACTGGGTTACCTGGACATGCCAGGATTCCGTGTTCCTGCCGAGAGGAAATCTAGTGTCCGCTTGGACCCCACCTGAAGACGTCCGGGAGAGAGCATTTCCTCTGTCCACAGATGGAAATACAGTACATACAGCAAGGAATCACTGTTATCAGTTTAAAAAGATAATGCCCACCTTGGTCCTCAATAAGCAGTAGGAGGTATTTGAGTGTGATTTCTGCAAGAGACAAGCTGTCACAAACATAAATTAAAAATAGTGACCCAGAATGAGCTTTGGGCAAATTCATTATGAGAAGCTGAATGTTTTCTGGTGTAATAAAAGTTCCAATACAGGACCAGTACAGGGCAGAGTTGAGTTAAGCAGCAAGAAAACACTTATAGAGCCCAGAAAAGGAGCTCATGGTGCCCTAGAGCAAAGATGTTGCCTCGGTTATTTCTCACCAGGAATTACATACACCCTTTGAGTCACTTCCATAGTATGTATGCTGGGTATAAGTTAACTCCATTGTAGATACATATATTTAATGTTCTAGGGTAGAGTATATTCTGATTATTTCCATATAATTCATCTGTGGTTTTTATAAAACTCTGAGTTTGGGTTCCTCCAAGTTTTATGGTGGAAAAATGGATTGAGTGGCCTAAATATTGAAAATATTATACTAGAAAAAATATAAAATGTGAGAATGTCTCATTAGTAATTGCTCTATTTCATTTAAAAAACACAAAGAAAAAAAGAATGGCGTAAAGTAGACATTGCTTACCTCAAATAATGAAAACAGAAAACCTGGAAGAGGAATATAAAATACAAAAGTAAACTTCAGAGTTTACCTATAGCAGTAATGTAAATTGCATCCTCAATAACATTTCTCTTTTTAATAACAGTATATATTTGCAAGTTCTACAGTGAATGTTACCTACTCCAAGTTATAAAATATACACTCAGCTTATTTAAAACAAAGGGAGGATGACAGATTCTACACGTGAGAATTTTTAGAAATACCACCGACGTCTAACACTGTTTTTTGCATATCAAGGATTTTTTTTTTGGCAATAAAGAGCACCACGAAACAGGAGCATATTAAGGAATTCATCTAGAAACTGGCTGCAGTCTTGCAAATGCCAAACGCTTACTTAAGGTATTTGATATTTCGCAGAGAAAGGACTGGCTTTCTCCTGTCTTCAGTTTCTTTCGTTCTCTCCCTGCACTGGGCCAGCTCCTCAGAGACCAACACCTGCCAGGCTGTCTCTTCGATTTGTCTCAATTTCCGTAAATGCTCTTCCTGCATTGATAGTTAATGCTATATTGTTTTTTATAGAAGGCAGATAAATATTCATTTGAAGAATGAATCAGAATAATTGCAAAACTGTAAAGCTATTTTATTTTATTCCATTAAATGGAATGAAATGACATTTGTTCTCGAAAGGTAATATATATGTTCTGCTGAGGCCAAGGCTTAGCAAAGCATGGATGCTCACTAGATGGGAGTAAGTTTTAAAAATCCCTTTTAAGATTTACTGCTGGAAAAATATTTCACTTCTCTAAGAAACTTATTTGCTTTTAAATAAAATGAATAATGAGAGCTATGGCACAGTGGGACAAAAGTAGGCGTACAGTTTTTCATATGGAAAATAATACAATAATTAATAAATAATAATACAAGAATAAGCTCTATGTTTGTGTGCTCACAACTCTAAACCTACTTTTGTCCACCCTGTCTACTCTTACTTGTTTACCTATTTTATATAACGGATGGACCCTCAAAACTAAATTTAGTGCTTCGATAGTTATCATATTCTAGACACTTAACGCACTAGTCACTTTACAGTTGTAAAAAATTAGCTGTCTGATTTGGGTACTAACATACCGATCAGCTTCCATTGGATTTTGGAGGATGAAAACAGAACAAGAACAAGAAAGAATGCTGTAAGGCCTCCAACTACTAAGACTCTTCATAGACGTTAGGCTCCAGCCAAACAGCATAGAGAATATTTATGTATTAAAAATAAAATCAGTCTATGTGCCAATGACATGGATAATTTATTCTTTTACTCTAGTGCTGGCTGTTTAAACTATTTAAACTATCACAGGAGAAACAGTTGTATAGCTGATTTATGCTCCACTTAAAAAACAAAACAGAAACCAACATTTTACAAGGGTAGCAACATTTCTATTTTGTAAAGAAGATTCTGAGAGAAGCAAATACAGGAATTTACGTTGCGCCGGAACACACTGAAGCGCCACGATACACTCGCCGGTGCACGGACAGAACCCGACACGCCCACCCCGACATCCCGGAGCACCGCCTCTTGCTGGCTGCCCTTTGCAGAGTCAACCAACTCCTCCACGCCTCTTTCCCTATTTGTAAAATTTTAAAAAACAATTTCTTATATTCATAGTTGCAAGGATTTATACTAATTTATGTAGCCAGCTGAAGAGAAAGCCTGGTACCAATGGAATATTCCATAATTGGTGGCCATTGATTTAATAACAAAACCAAAAATATATGCCAGCCTAGAAGTGTGCAGGACAGGAGCCCTCACCCGGTCTTCAGTAGATTGAATTGAGTGGGCAGAGCAGCACCAGCAGCGAAACAAGCTGTTTCTTCCTTCTGGGGTGATTCTGGCTTGTTCTCTCTGCTTGATGAAGCTGGGCGTGAAGGTGGAGACTTGACCCCGTTTTTAATAGCAAGAGTTATTAAACATTAGTTTTTGCAACACTAAGAAATTACCATTGTATTGGTGACATAGTTCCACTTCATTATTTTTCTGTAAGGAAGAGAAAAAATACTTTAATTACTTATGATAATCATGATGGACATGTTTTTCAGGCCATGAGGCTGTTGTCTAAAACACCCTGGAATAATTATTTACCTTTCCCTCACATCCGCCTGTGGTTAATTGCATGTATTTTCTGTGGATTCTATCAGAGGTGTGCTAACATTATGTACATAACATAATACACAAATCGAATGTGGAAATTGTGCCTGAGGCTTTCCTCAGGAGTCGGACTTCGAGTCTTAAAGTCAGTCAAGCTCTGGAAGAAGCTGGACCAGTCAGCCACCCTAACGGTGACATGCCAAGCTCTGAAAAGCTTGGTCAATATATGCCACTTTGACTAGCACTAGTATAGGACATGGAAAATCCACTTAATTCGCAAAGAAGAATGACAGCCATGCTCTTCACCCTTAGGACTTATGGTTGCTTTAAGTCTCAGGAATATTTTCACCGTATTCCCTGCAAGGTGTTTGCAACATGCAACAGTGAATGATAATACCAACCAAGGATTAATGGACCAACTCAGCAAGGTAGAAGCAAAAGCCAAATTCATTCAGTAAGGATTTGTAAACCATGTTCTCAGACTTGGAGGGACTCTGGAAAATATGCAAGTGGATGGACTGAAAGAAAGGGAGGTATAATTCACTGCGAAGAGTCTTCTTGGTTTGGACGGGCTCTTCTCTCGTGCAATTGTCTTAATGAGCCTGAGAAACATAAGGAGAAGAGCCAGGGGCTCTGCAGTTAGGCGGGATGAGGAAGGAACCCTACCTTCATGACTTCCTGCCTATGTAGCCTTTATCGAGTTACTCAACCTCTCCGAGCTTCTGCGGCCTCACCTCTGAAATGAGAGGTCTTTAGCCTAGATCACTCCTATGTAGAATTCTCTGATGACACTCAGAGAATTGTAGTCCATTGCATTTAGGCACAGAGCTCTGGTTTGCTTGCTCATGGTCAGCATCCCTGTGAGCTCTCTGAGAGGGGCCATCTCCCTTTTTATTTTAACTGAGTCGCTGTCATGGACACTCAATCATCTGTTGTTGAATGGAGAAATGAGGGCTTTTTGTGAAGATTGCATAAGCTAATTTACATGTAGGGCTCCTGGAAGCTCCTTTTCTTTCTATTTCTCCACATCAACCTTACCCAATGCTTAACATTCCTGCTTTGCCTCTATATTTGTAGGAAAGGGTTTAGTTAACATTAGATATTTTGCAAATATGTAGAGAATTTGAAAATCCAAAATCAAATGGTATATCTGAATATTTATCAAATTCACATATTTTGCGTAATGCCAATTCCTATCGTATCCATTTGACCATGGAGAACTGGTGGTTTATTTTGTTGTGACTAGCGTGGTGCCTGTTTCCATGGTGAGCATGAACTGATTACCAACAATTTAGATGGATTGCATAGATTTTAAAAAATATTTGTTTATGCCAATTTCGAGTCCAGTTATTGCATCCTCGACAAGAATAGTGTCTGAGCAGGCACTGAAAAGTGAGGACTGGCAGGAAGTTTATTCATTGTATCCAATCAGCTCAGTATTTCAGCTGTCTGTGATTTTCTGTCCAAATTATGTGGTTGATTGCTTCCATTTTTTTACTTCCTTCTGCATGTCTAGACACTTTATTAGAACTGACAAAGAAGACGAGAGAACTGAAGAGGCATACCCGTCTCTATGCCCAGGACCTTAGGAAGGGGATGATCTTAGGACTTAGTTCTTTCTAAAAGAATTCATACAAAACAGCAAGACTGTTTATTTTTACAAGGAAAGCTGTTCCTTGTACAGCTCACCAAGAAGTTAATATGGGACAGATCAGAGTAGTGAAGTTATATCCTGTTTTTATGGTGGGCTTAAGGAAAATCCCAATGGCCTTTCAAGAAATCCTTTAATTTTTGTGTGCTTTTTAAAGAGTTATCTAGATATAATAATTCAAAAATTATATTGTTCTATGATACGCTCTCTGAAAATCCACAGTGGATGGTACCCTCACTGTTATTCTGTAGATTAATGTTAGTTTTGCCTCACCAACTGCCCTGCTCTCCCTGAATATGTCACTCTTTGCTGCGCTTTCCTCAGTGTTGGAAGGAAGGGGAGGGAAAATCTCTTCCTCTACCCATTTTAGGTTCTCCAACTGCGGCCCTGTAAGTGATAGTGGGCAAAGGAAGATTAACAAGAGACAAACCAACAGATGTTTATTAACATGGGCATGTGCGTGTATCACATGGGAGTACCAGAGATGAGTGGCTCAAAGGTTCGGTTAGCCAAGGAACAATACATTTCTAGATAAGCGACAAGACAAAGGGAAGGGCCTAGGAGTCTGTCGGAGCAACAAATTGTTGGGCAGGCAAATATGTGGGAAACTAGTGGAAGTCAAGGGCTGGTCAATAAAGTTTGTATGTAGATCCCTGTGGTGCCAACTCTAGGCTGACAAGGGCCTAAAGTGTCTAGTGATTAACTGTTGTCCTTCCTAGTAGAGAGGGGAGCAGAGACACCTTTGTAAATGTGTGTCCTGGTTTAGGCATGTACCAGGAGGGCAGTGAGCTTCTTTGTATCTGCTTTTTCTCAGTTTCCTTCAGCTCAAAAAAATCCTCAAGCTAAAGTGGCATTATTTTGGGATGGTGTATTTTGCTACTCTACAATGCCATTGACCTATTCTTATGCTGCTCTTGTGTGTGTTTTGTTTGTTTTTTTAAACTGTAAAATGAAACAGAGAGCTAAAGGTTGTATTCAGGGTTCAAGTTGGATACATATACTTTGTAGAGATCAATTATATGATATTGTATGAAAACTAACTGTGACTTTTTAAAACAGAAAATCATACCAAGGTCGCCTCTTTTATTCACTGTGTCAATTCATTCTGATAGTATCTGACCAAATGTAAAAATATCGTTTGGCAAATAAGATTTCTAGAATAAACATAAGTGAGAGAAATTTAGACATAAATTAAAGTCAAGATATATTATATCAATAGATAGGAAGATTCAATTTTTAAGATGTGCATTCATCCAAAATGAAATGCTAGTCAAATCCTGTTAGGACATCTTTAGTTCTGTAGATACTGCTCTGCACCTGTTAGAACATATAACTCAAATATAAAATTGAAAACACCTACCATACCAAATGTTGACAAAGTCCTGGAGTAATTGTAACGCTCACATTTGGCTTGTGGGAATGTAAATCTACAACACCTTTGGAAAACGGTGAATGGATAAATTATTATAGTGTATCTATATAGTTAAATTTACTCAGCAAAAAAGGAATTAAATTTTGATACATATAATGACATGGATATTAAAATAATTAAACTTAGTGGAAAAATATTAAAATATAGATACTGTATGACTCTGTTTACATACTATCATAGAAAATGAAAAGTACTCTACAGTGTTGGAAGAGTAGTCAGCTCTGTGGGTGCTTGGGGAAGCAGTAGTGTGGGAAGGAACAGGAGGGGGGCGTTAGAAAGCTTTCCGAGGACATTTCTTGGGGTGGTGGATATGTTCATTGTGTTCATATTAATGCTGGTTTCACTGGCGTGTACAAACTGAACACTTTAAATATTTGCAGTTGTTTGTCAATTACATGTCTGTAACACTACTTATACACTCCTTATACTCTTAGCTATTAAAAACTACTGTTTTGATTCCTGGGTAAAAAGTGCCTCCCGTTGTCAGAGAAGCCCATTGGAGGCAGTCAGGTCAGTGTGCTCTTGCTCTGACCGGGGTGCCTTCCTGTGAGGCCCGTGGACGTGGGGGCAGATGCGCTTCTCCACGGAACAACACCCTTCGTGTTTTATGTTCAGACTTACTGGTGGAAAGGTGACCGTCTGAGAGGTTTTCATTCTATGTATATCCTCCTGTTCCTACCCTGTGAAATGCTAAGGTGGTATTTTATGTTGGCTCAGATTTAAACATTTTTTCTTCACATTTTTGAGTCTCAAGGATTGCATGCCGTGTCAGGGGAAGCCAGGCTGCTGCTCCTGTCAGTGTCACGTGGGTGGGTGTGGCTTCCAGGGCAGGGCCTGGGGAGCATTTGTGGTGTGTCCCCCACAACAGACAGAAAGGGATGCAGCCAAAAGACCAGGACAAAACCAGAGATGAAGAAGACAAGCAGGATCAGAACTAGATCTGCCACACTGGCCACCAGTGAGGGAAGGGTGGAATGGTGGTGGGGGAAACTAGTTTTGTAGCTGGAAGAAAAAGCCTAAAGCAGAAATGAGATGAGAGAGGTAAAGATATTGGTCAAAAATAGGTGTGAGTTCCTGGATCCCTTGGGAAGTATTGCTTGCGTCAGAAGGCACAGGGTTCAAGGGCCTGAATGCTAGATCGAAAGCGTGTGTTCAAGTGTTGGAAGCAACCTAGGTGCCCGTCAGTAAATGAATGGATCAAAAAACTATGGTACATTTACACAATGGAATTCTATGCAGCAGAAAGAAAGAAGGAGCTCCTACCCGTTGTGACAGCATGGATGGAACTGGAAAGCGTTATGCTAAGCAAAATAAGCCAAGTGGTGAAAGACAAATACCATATGATCTCACCTTTAACAGGAACCTAAACAACAAAACAAACAAACAAGCAAAATATAACCAAAGACACTAAAATAGAGAACAGGCTGACAGTGTTCAGAGGGGAGAGGAGAGGGAATTTCAGGGGAATTTCAGGGGAAAAGGGGAAGGGTTTACAGGAACAAGTATAAAGGACACCTGGACAAAAACTGAAGGCGGGTGGAAATGGGAGGGAGGTGGGGAGGGCTGGGAGGGTGGGCTGGGGTGGGACTAAAAGATAGAAAATTGTACTTGAACAATAATTAAAATGAAATAAAAATAATCACAAAAAAGAAAGTGTGTGTTCAATGTTGTATCCTCTGAGGGATTAAAGTATCTGTCGTAATCCAGAGATGCAGTCATTGCCTTTTCTATTTCTTGCTTTTGCAAATTTTCCAGACAGGGCATGATTTCTTCTTCTTTTGTAAAAAGAGGGAATCCTCTCTTAAATATTTGGATCCATTTATTGTAAGAGAAGGAACAGATTAGAAGTGGGAAAGAGAACAAGAAGAAAAGGGGCATGTAAATTATAAGTATTTAAAATATGTGCAGTATGAAATGTATTATAGAAATGTATTTATTGGAAGAATATTTCCCAGATAACTAAACTGATTAAACTATCTCACATCTATGTAGTCTTTCTGGGACTAACAGTAAAGGAATTTTACACGGACTTCCCTAATCAGGAGGAAGAACTTGCAAATATCCAGGGTCTTCCAACATCTGTAACATTTTAAAATGTAAAAGTTATGAAGATTTAAAAGAGAGAAAAAAACCAGTCACCCCTCCCCCGCCCCCGATCCTTTTGACTTAATAGACACGAATAGACATGACATGAATAGAATGCTTACAGTTTCACCCGACACTGTCCTGGGCTTTGTCTTCTCCCCTGGTGCAAAAGAATGAAGACGAAGTTGTAGAGAAATGTCCACTCTTGTACCAGGCAGTTACGTTGTCACTCCAGAGACACGGCAACCTGCAAAAAGTCTGCATCAGAGCTAGTGCTTATTTTTGAGCAATGTGTTACTACCATCTATCTCAGAATTGAGCACTATACGGAGATGTTTTAATGAAAAAAAATCTCATAACCTTTGTTGAAAATATTTTTATTATACTGTTACTCGAAATGTACAAATATAACATTACTTATATACTCCTCAAACACTTAGTTATTAATCAAATATAAACCAAAATTAATGTATATATTTAGCATGAACTATACTTTAAAACCAACAAACTGCAAGTCTGTGTGACTAGTTTAATGTGATGGATGATGCTGTAGGACTTAAACTAAATCGCCTTTGTAATGAGAACTCTCGCACCCCAGGCACACATGTCTCAGTGGAGGTGCACTGTGCAAGGTCGCTGTGACCCTCTTCATGCCACGCTGAGGAGGACTGTGGTGTTGTAGCACCAAGCGGGCTTTAGGGGCAGTCAAATCTCAGTTTGAATACTTTGTCTGATTTTTTGGTTGTTGTTAAGTAGTGTGAACTTGGACAAGGTAATCTAACTTCTTATGCCTCATTTTTCTCATCTCTGGATAGAGGCGTGTGAGTAGGTAAAACCCATGTTTCAGGTGTCCTTGGAAGATTTCATGAGATCATTTAGGATGCCACTCACAGAAAGTATCCAGTAATTATTAGTTCCTTCTCTTTCCCTAATTAAGCTAGGTTGTTTTTTAAAGTTCCTCATAAGTTTGGATTTCCAAAAAGAGTTACAGCCTCTTGGGCTGTATTAAAAACCGAAGAGCTAAGAATGAATCTTTGAAATCTCAAAATAATCAAAACTCTCCCTGTCCTATCCGTTTCCCTGTGGTTGCTTTTGCTTTCTTCCTCCATCCGTAACGTCCTTCCAGACATTATCACCACGTGTCCGAGTCCAACTCAGACTTTAAGTTCCAGATCGAACACACTGAGTCCAGACAGCTCTTCTAAACTCGTGGCTGGAGTGATTCTAGCACCCAGAGCACTTTATCTGTACCTCTCTGTGCTGGCTATGGCTTACACAATGGCAGAGCCCTGAGGATGGGCTTGGAGAGCAGCCTTCCCCTAACCCAGCCCAGCCAAGGACTGCTGAGAAACAGCTTCAGACAGACCCCTCCACGGGAGCAGCTCCCTGGAGGCTCCTCAGCACATGGGGTGAGTAGGCAGCCTCAGAGCTGTGAAAGGGGCTTCGGTTCTGAGGATGACTGGCCTCCCATCCGCCTTTGCAGCCAGTCATGCATGCCCCTACAGAGAGAAGTCCAGTCAGCCCCTACCCCCAAGGAGACTGGTTTAGCTAATTATACCTTAGGGTATTAAGGTATAAATCTTATGCATTTGGAAACATTTTCCTAGTGTTTTAATTCCTCTTGCTCTCTGTTTGGACAGGGTAAATCTTTGATGTTTACTTAAACTTCATAATGTGCCTTATGGCTTGAAATGAGATTAGAAACTTTCTTCTCACTTGGATCAAACATAAGTAGGAGGCTATGGCTATTGCTGGTACCTACAAATATGTTTACATCATTTCAGATACTCAAGTTCAATCTGGGTCAATTGGCTAGACCATTCATTCATTTCATCAAACATCGATTGAGCATCCTAAAGGTTGTAGGTATTAGATATGTACCCTTAAGTCAAACATGACTCAGCTCTGAGGAAGCAGATAATTTAGTAGAGAAGACAGGTAGATAAAACCCTAATTCTAGTGTAATATACAAGGTGATAAATGTTATGATATCAGAGTGCACAGAATGCTCTGAGGACACAGAGTAAGGAAATCTCTAATGAGATGGGATACTCAAGAAATGTACTTGAACTATTTTGAAAGTTTAGTAGGTATTTAGTAGGCATGGAAGGGCATTCAACACAGAAGGAACAGTATGAGTAAATGTGCAGAGACACAATATGCATTGAAACATTTTGGACATATGCAGTAGTTTTGTTTGTCCGAATCAAAGAGTGTTGAAGAGGGACAGCAGGGAAGCTAGAGGTGATGTTGGTGCCCGAATAAAGTGGGTCCTTCGTGGGCTAAGTTAAGGATGTTGAATTCTACCTTTAAATCTTTGGGGGGTAAGAAGGAGAAGAGTGGAATTGCAAAGGAAATTGGGGGGGACCTAAAGTGATTTTTTGGGGGAAATAATTTTAGATTTAGATATTGCAAATTGAGTTTCCACATGCCCTTTAACTTGCTTTTGCTTATGTTAACACCTTACCTAGTCATAGAACATTTATCTAAACTAAGAAATGAACTGATTAAAGAATAGAACTTTATATAGTTTTATTGATTTTTCTACTAACATGCCTTGTATGCTCCAGAATCCAATTTGGGATCCCTCCATTATCTTCCGTTGTTATATTACCTTAATCTATTATAGTTCCTTGTCTCATATGACCTTGACACCTTGGAGGAATGCCGATCATTCATTTTGTAGCGTGTTTCTTAGTTTGAATTTGTCTGTTGTTTCCTCATGATTAGATTAAGGTTATGCATAAGTTGGAAGGCTAATCAGAAATAACCTGCCTTTCTCAGTATATCCTATCAGGGTGTATATTAATTTTTTAATTAATATTTGGCGATGTTAATTTTGATCACTTGTCTAAGGCAGTGCCTGCTGAGATTCTCCACCATAAACTTAACATTTTTGCTTTTGTAATTATTAACTATTTTGAAAGTGTCAACTAAAAATATGGAAGAACAGCTTCGTGGAGATTTAGACACATCTAAGAAAGGATATCATTGTTATTATTTTTAATATATACTGTGATTTCTGAGCTGGTTGTCTCTCTCTCATCGAAGGTCCAAGCATTCTTGACAAACAGACCAGCAGTGACTCAGGCGTTACCGCTCAGTGAAGACGAAACCAGCCTGGCAGATGCCATGACACAGTGCACGTGCTCAAACTCTACCTGGCCACATTCCCTGGATCTTTAATTTCCCCTCCCCTCTCTCAAATACCTCTTTCTGCTGAGCATATACATTTTTTAAGCCTCTTTCACATTAAACAAACAAACGAACAAACAAATAAATAAAAGAACCCCTCGAAAACTTTCTTTGACCCTCGGACTGTCTCCCTACCCACCACCCTTTCCCCATCCTTCCTTCACAGTCAGGCTTCCAAAACATACATGAGTATGTAATTTACACTCCGTGTCTACTTTCTGTAATTAGCCCAACCTATGGCATTCTGGCTTTGCTCCATCAAACAATTACCGTCGCTCTTATTAGAGTCATCATAACCTTTTACTGGACACCTCTCAGTAATTATCTCTCTACTTCCGGCAGCAGTTCTGGCATTGTTGACCCTCCTCTTGTTCTGGAAATCTTTTGTCTTTCTTGACCACAAGGACAGTATTCTTTTTGGGCTGTCTTTTTTTTTTTTGTTTCTGGTTGCTTTTTCTTTATTTTTTTCCTAGACTGTTGTAAATCTGCCTGCTTCTGAGTAATGAAAGAATCACACTTCCAAAGACTACAGGGAAAAGTAGTGAATTTACAGCAAAGAACCTAGCAAGTACTACTTTAGCCTTGAGGTTAACATCCTTAGTGATGTCATGTGAGAGCAGGTACCCTGTATAAAGATTGTGTTCAAACCTCCAAGGAGCTGTGATGGGAAACGTGCTTTTGCTCTGTGATATTTTTTTCAAAACACCCATAATCCAAGTACAGAGAAGTTGACCAAGACGGTAACATAGGAGGCTCCTGAGTTCCCTTCCTCCCAGAGACACGCTGGTGTACAGCTGCATACAGATAATTCCCCCTGGAAAGAGATCTAGAAACTAGCCAAGTGACTCCTACACATCAGACGAATGAGACAATGTCCTCACCAGAACAGGCAGGAAGGGCTGAGACACATCATAAGCCCCATTCCTGACACAGAGCCATATAACTGGGAGGGAACCTCCGACCCCTAGCTTTTCCTTGAGGAGCGGATCTACCATACTAACATTTACTTAAGACTCCCAGCAGAGGGACTGGCTCCCAACACACCTAGCTCTCAGAGGTAAGGGCTTGTGTTCATGAGACCCACAAGACGACCGCAAACGTAAAGGTGATACTTGAGAAGTGAGTGCGTGCTCGCCAAAGCTCTCTTCCTAGGGCTCAGGGCACAGGGAGCAGGCGAAACTGCCCTTCTCCCAGTCTTTCCCTGAATGGGTTTTAGCTGCATTCTTTAAAAGCTGCTGCCTAAGGGCCAAGCTCTTAATTCCTTCCTGGAGACCAGGGAGGCTGGAGGACACCTCTCCTTGCGGCTCTGCCCGACCTGCTCCAAGTCAGCAGCTTGTCCGTGGAAGGGGCAGACGCACACATCTGGGCCCCAGCTTTCATGGCGGCTGTGGAAAGGACAGGCCAGATCACCTGGCTCTGAGCCGAGAAGGCTTGCATTCACGGGCTGGAAATAAACACAAGGTGATAATATAATTGTGAGGAAAGCCTTTGGGATGTCCGTGGTAAGACTGTGATGGGTAGGTGACAGTGTGCTGTATGGGAGCTCTGGAAAGGCTTCACGGGTCAGAAGTAAACGGTGGTGTTTAGTTTGCCAAGTGTATTTTGCAATATATGATCAGTCCCTTAGTTAATCCTTGCAGTATAACGCTACCTGTGAGGTATTGTTATTACACAGTATTCCCACGTTTTACACACAAGCAGGCTGAGGCAAACAGTTTGTATAGGGTCCCATCAAGGGCCAGAGACTTTGCACAAAATGTTGCTGTTTTCAGCTGTGCTAATTACTGAAAAAATTTTCAGTTGTTCTACTAAAAATAAGCCCTCTCTAACTTGTATAGAGAGTATTTATCCTTTCACTCCTAAACGTTGTGATTTCCCTTTACTCTTCAGGTTTCTTTGTGTAACCTTGCAGGTTGGGCTAAACCAGGGCGTGTGACAAAAAATGCTGCTGGGTTTGGGTGTTAACTGGTGGGACTCGACCGAGCCAATGGCGCCCCCTGAGAGTCCCTGGAGAACTGCAGGGAAGTAGGGAGTGGTGGTGGGATTAGAACTTTCTGAGCTGATTAAATCCATTATAAAATCTCTCTGATAAAAGGTTTTAGTTCATTTTAATAGTTTTGTTAATTTACATAGTAGAATTTTATAGCCTGAATTCTATAGCGCAAGATTTTCCCCTTTTCTGAATGCAGGAAATGTCATTTCCGTTGGCCTTTTACCCACCCAAGTGTTTTTGGTCTCTTGCATGTAACAGGTAGATGTGCAGTAACAGCGGGCTGCTAGGCCAATGTGAGAGGCAAAAACACAGGAAAAAAAAAAAACCCCAGAACAGATTAGGTTACATGTCTGATGACAGGCACTGTTGGCAAGAATAATTGAAATTTAGAGAAGGGATAGCTCAGTGTGCAGTAAGAGTAGTCAGAAGGGTAGCAGGGGAAAAATGAGTTAAGCTGAGGCAATGATTAAGTGGGTATTGGAAGCAGCCTATGTGAGGATTCAGTGAGTCAGTTGGAGGAAAGAATAATTCAACTGCATATCGATGGAGAGTATGAGTATCTCATGAATTTATGATCCACCTCCCAGGAAGAGGAATTCGTGAGAAAGATTGTTCTTGTAAGGTGTCGGGGAACGTGCCTGTAGACTGCCCGTGGGAATCACTGTGGGACCTCTGTGGTTCTTCTGTGGTCCTCCGCTGGAAGAATAGCCATTCTCTGTGGTTCATGATCTTTTTAAAAAAATTTTTATTATTATTATTTTTTAGTTTTCACCCAAGGACATTTTTTCATTGCTTGAGAGAGAGAGAGAGAGAGAGAAACTTCGATTGTCTGCCTCTCCCACACTCCCCAGCTGGGGATCGAACCCACAACATGGGCAGGTGCCCTGACCAGGAATCCTATCCCCAACCTTTCACTGGTGGGACGATGATCCAACCAACTGAGTCACACTGACTAGCTGGGGCTGTGGTTCATGATCTCTTATACCAGATTTTCAGGAATTTGATCCTCAGGGCCAGTTGAGGAAAGCCTTTTAAATTGTGAGACCCAGACAGACAGACTCTCAGGAAAGATGTTCTTTTTATTTGCAGTGGGATCCTTGAACTTAGAACAGTGATTTTCAGACGTGTGGTATAAATTGTTCTCTGAACCAGTAAACTAAGAGAGTATTATAACAATACAATTCTTCATTGGTTTTCTGTTCATTGCTGAAGGGTTATATTGCTTTACAAAAATGGAGTGATTTTCAGAGGATATAAAATTACCTAAACTCGTAGGGACCACCAAGAAGTTTCTGCTTTGTGGCCAACCTTGGAACGAATGTTCATCTTTTCCGTGGTGCAATATAAATGGAACTGACTCTTCAGACAGCTATTGCTCAGAGTGTGGCTCCTGTTCCAGTTATCCACGAATTCAGAGTCCGTTTGGAGGGTCACAGACTCTTGGTGTTGGTGTCCTTTTATTTTGAGGAATCTAAAGGTTTTTGTTCTTTATAGTTTTGATAAATATCTGTTACTAGAATATTCATATTTTACTTGATAATAAAAATTAGAATTTTACCAAATATGCAATAAAGAATTGCAAACTATTTTAGTAGTGGTCTTGAAAGGCCAATGTGACCTTGCATCAAGTGAGGTCAACAGTATGCTTTTCCACCTCCCCTTCAAATGAGTGGAGTCAGCCCAGCTTTTATGCTGTTAGGCCAGTCAGGTACGAGAAGTCC
Source organism: Phyllostomus discolor (assembly GCF_004126475.2). Taxonomy (NCBI): domain Eukaryota; kingdom Metazoa; phylum Chordata; class Mammalia; order Chiroptera; family Phyllostomidae; genus Phyllostomus; species Phyllostomus discolor. The sequence goes on along the minus strand of NC_040911.2, from coordinate 14,006,966 downwards.
AAGGACATAAGCAGCAGAAAGACAATGAGAGTATACATATCATTCATAAGTAAGCAATTTTTGAAGTAATTTTTCAGGTAGCCAGCTTACTGTGTTGTGAAGGTCGGTGAAGTTGGATGCATCTCATTTTAGGCTCCAGACCTCAGAACACTGCAGACATTATTTTACCAACATTTTCAGTTAATTATATATGTTGTTCTTTGTCAAAGAAACTCCATATAAATTAAAGTGCATGAAATAATCGAACCAGTGAGAAAGACAGAGTACTCAAAGAAGTGTAAAATTAAAATATGAGCAATGTAGTTTTCCATGATTTAAAAGGATTTTAGCTACATTTTAATAAGGGCCCAAATGAAGAGAAGAAAACACTTCTGGTTTCTGAACTACCTGAAATTCAGCAGGATGACAATTATTTCAGTTTTAATGCACTCAAACCTTGGCACGTTTCTTCACCTGAATAAAATGAGAAGTATCAATAAATATGAACTTAGAAAACAATTATTTAGAATATCCTTGAGTGACATATGTGGAATCTAATGAACAAACTGAACTAACAAGCAAAACAGACAGACTCGTAGACAGCAGTGTGACAGCTCTGGGGGGCGGGTAGGGGTTGGGGATGAGAGGGATCCAACAAAAAGGAAGAAGGGCTCATGGACGTGGACGAGTGTGGTGATTGTGGGGGGCGGGGGGTGGGGATGGGTGGAGGTGGAAGAGGGTCTGAGGGCGATAAATGGAAATGGAAAAAATATACTGAAAACAAACTATTAAAAAACATCCTTGAGTGAGTCATAGTTATTTCATTTAATAGGAAACTTTTTGTCTTCTTTCTTTTATCTCTTGCTCATGTAGTGCCAGAGACCATCCAGGAGTGTTCACTGAAGTAAAATGAGAAATAAGCAAAAGGGATAAGGAAACAGGGAGATAAGGACCAATGTCTGATCTCAATGGGCAAATTTATTGGAAAAAGAGTAGTTCTCATTTTCCCCAGAATTTGTTGAAGTTTAAATAAATGACGGCATATGAGTGTTTCCTTGGAAAGAAGTGGCACTCACATATCATGAAAATTAAAACGTTGAGGTCCCATTATACACTTTCATTTATAGTGCATTTTTCCTCATTTAACAATTTTTAAATTTTTAAATAAAATTTGCATGTTTAAGGTGTACAGTATAAAGTTTTGATATTCAGAAAATAGTGAGCTGATTGCTGTAGTTAAAGCTCCTTCACACATTGATCTCCTCACACAGTCACCGCGTTCCATGTGTGTGGGGTACCTGCTGCCTGCTCTCAGCGGAGCCCCAGGGCCCAGGGCAGTCTTAGCTGCAGTCGGGGTGCTGTACCTTTCCGTCTCTCGAACCTACTCACGGCGCACAGCTGCGACTTTGTACCTTTGGACTAACAAACATTTCTCCGTCTTCCCCACTGACCTGTTCCTGCTAACCACCATTATGCTTTCTGCTTCTATCAATTTGACTCTTTTAGATTTCACATATAAGTGAGATGGTGCAGTGTTTTTCTTTGTGTCTGGCTTATTTCACTTAGCATGATACCCTCAGGGTTCATACATGGTTGCAGATGGCGGGATTTTCTTCTTTCTTGTGGCTGAATGGCATTCCATTGTAGGTATATACCGCATTGTCTTTATCCATTCATTCACTGAGGGCCACTGAGGATTGTTTCCATATCTTGGCTGTTGTGCATAATGCTGCAAAGCACATGGGAGCACAGATAACTCTTTGAGGTCATGCTTTTTTGTAGTGTTTAGTGTAACTGTTATTAAACATTTATTTGTGTGTGCTTTTGCTCTTTTGCTATGTTCTAAGCTTCCTGAGAGAAAAGACGGAATCTTGGTCCTTTCCTTAGTTTCTGAGACTCAGCATAGTAGTTGGCGTGGATTGGGGCACAGCAAAGAATCATTTCAGGAGTAAATGATGCAAAGGAATCGAAACACTGAACCCAGAGTAAGTTAACAGAGGATGTTTGCTTACTTTAGTCATTAGTCAAAGATTTTGTGGAGATACACAGACCAGCCCTATGAATACAAACAGAGGCTCTTCATTCAGAACTCACTAGAGCAAGGGTACGGCCACCCTCACTTGCGTTTGTCTGAGACTGCAAAGGCAGCGGGGCGGGAAAGCTTTACATGAGTGGAAAAATGGAAGGCTTCAGGTGTGTCCTGACTGGAGGCTGTTGGCATGGGGAAACTGGAAGAGGGCTAACTAACCTTGTGTAGTTTGTGTGCGGTTGTGTGCAGTTGACAGAGGGGGCAAAAATTAGGAAAGCTGCCTGTCATTGACCAAGTCCTAGCCATTCTAGGGCAGCTGTGGTTTGGCTGAACTGACTAGCTGTTGCCAGAGGTTACGGGTCAGAGTCTATTGTTATATATGGTCTGGCCATGGTCTGTTTAAATACTAGGTCTCTCAATTTAGTGTTCCTCAGATAAGTGATCATTTGAGAGCCTTGTTTGATTTTTCTTCCTAAATTTTATTTCCAGTGACAGATACATGGTGGGTGCTTAATAAATATTTGTTGGGATGGTGAGGAATGGGGAGGGAAGAGGGCTGAAGTCCTCTCTCTCTCTTGCACTCCAAGATTGTGCCGGGCTATCCATGCAGTAGCCACTAACCACACCAAGCTGGCCAAGAGCTGAGATGCAGCTAGTCTGAACTGAGATGCAGTGTAATACACACCAAATGTCCAAGACTTCATATGCATGAAAGAATGCAAACTATCATACTAATAATTTGTAAAGTACTATATGTTCAAATGATAATTTTTGAATAAATTAAATAAATATATCATTTAAATTAATCCTACTCTTTTTCTTTTTGTTTTAAAATGTGGCTACTAGAAAAATCTAAGGTTACATATGTGGCTTGTATTATATTTCCACTGGACAGTGCTGATCCAAGGTAAACATTTTGTGCATAAATTTTCTCTCCAATAAAATACGGCAAATAATTTCTATAACATGTTCCTTTTTTATTACCTCAACATAAAGGTATTTAAAAAGACTAGAAATAACTCATGCATTTTTTTTTCATTCATCAAAAGTATGTTTTGTGTCTACTCTGTCCCAGACAGTAAGCTAGTGTTGCTCACTCTTGAACAATTTCCAGCCCTTGCCTTTGCCGGTCTGCAGAGAGAGAGAGACTTAAATGTTGATTTGTTTGGTAGACACGCAAACTACTTAGACCCAAGGAAATCTCATGGGAAAATGCTGTGACTTTTGCAGCCTAATTCTCACAGTTATGTATCAATAATGTTATATAATTCACTTGTCTGAAAAAAAAGAACAATCGACACCAAAAATATCTGAAAATTGACCTCAGGAAGATTTTTGTTTTCACATTTTCAAGAACCAAGACCTGTTTCTGTTCTGATTTTTTTCCTCCACTTCGAAGCTCTATGACCTTGATAAGCCCCTGAACCCTGCGGGAATCGTAATGTCCTCTCTCATTAACGGGGCTTACCTCACGAGATTGCTCTGAGTCTCAAACAAGATAACATGTGTGAAAAACCAATATAAATATGAAGGATAATTATGGTTATTCTTAGAGCAATTATGGCCATTAGGTTAAATGAGGGTACTGGGAAAAGAGCTGTTTGGGGACCCACAAAATCATTTTTCGCTTATAGATTCTAATAGAATCGTAGGAGCCAAATCAAGAAGTATAAAGATGCAAAGCAGAATACTTGATATGACTATCCAACCCTGCATAGGCTTCTAACTATTTTTTTAAAAACTGCCTTCCTGTAACCAGTGAATGATGGAAAGCCTTCAGGGAGAAACTGCCTTCGGGCTGCGTTTTTGATGGGAGGTAACAACAGCCTAAGGCTTTGTTTTTTTGTGGGAGTCAAAGGAAAAGGAGGAAGTTAATGCTCCTTGTTCACTCTGGTGGCCTTTTGATAAATTTTGACTGTTTCTATTTATCTAACCATGTAAAGATAATAAGTAAGATGTAAAATAATTTTAAAGGCCGTTTGAGAAGTTAGGTATTTACAGCCAATGCTAGAAATGGTTGCTGGATTAGATACAAAACTGGTTAGTGAGCGGAGGGGTACATAAACTGTGAACTTTGATCTTTTCCACCAGACGGGAAGTTATTTGCATCTTTACCAGACAAAAATCTTCAACCTCTGCTTCTATAAAATATTAAAATAGCTTATACAACAGAGAAGCAAATGCTGGGACTGCATTAAAAGAACACCCAGAAAGCTTTTGCCTATTTCCAAGACTTACATAGTTTTCTGATATAAGTAACTATAAGATAAGTAGTATATTGGATGGTGATAATTACTTTAGAGAAAAGTAAAGCAGATAAGCAGATCATCTGGGGAGGAATATTTGTGTGTGTTTGTGCTCAATTTTAGATCAAGTCAGAGAAGACCTTTCTAAGACATTGACCTTTGAATAAATATCTCAAGGAAGTGAGAAAGCAGTAAGTATATCTCTTGGAAAACGATACCATCGTACATGGAATAATGAATGCAACACCCCCGAGATGGGAATGTGATTGGCATGATCTCAGAACATCAAGGGGGGCAATGTGGGATGGAGAGGAGTGAGTCTGAGGAAGGGACAATGTAAAGATGATGTCAGAATTTATGGTAGGGAGCAGGCCAGATCCCGCAGAGCCTTGTAAACCATTGTAGAGACTTAGTTGCTCTGTGGGGGAGATGGGGACAGAGCCGGAGGCTTTGAGCAGGAGTGATATGCTATAGGACTTCCATACCAATCAAGTCACTCTGGCTGCTTTATTGAACATAGACTGAGGGGAGCTAAGAGTAAAAGCAGGACAGCCAATGAGGAACGAGGGTGTCTTGAAACATGGTGGAAGAGTGGGGGCTGTGAGAAGAGAGATTGAATTTTAGATGTATTTTGGGGGGAAAAAAGCTGAGAAAGATTTGCTGGTGGATCACATTTAGGGTATAATTGAAATTGAAGAGTCAATGATGACATCGAGGTTTCTGGGCATTCATTGATATAGAAAGTAATGTCCTTAGCTGAGAGCTGTATAATGATTCTGAGAAAATGACTAACCAGTGACTTCTTTTCATCTTTTCTATCTAAGGAATACAAATTATAGATTAACAAACTTTGCTAAACCAAAGTCTCCAAGGGGATTTTTTTGTTCTTGTTTTCCTCATTTTTTTTTTTTTTTTTTTTACCTAATCATCTTTCAACAGCCAAAATGAACAAAGGTCAAATATCAAAGAGGTGGTGTCCTCTTAGGCTAGAAGAAGAAGAGAAAGGGGACAGGAAGGAAGAGTCAAATTCTAGTTATTCATGTTACTTATATCATAAAACAGTATATACCCATTATTTGGGGTTAGCCAAAAAGTTTGTTTGATTTTTTTTCTGTAAGATGGCTCAAGTAGCACTTACTTGTCTTTAAGTTCATTGGAAACAGTTTTGTTGGATTGTATTGTAACAGCTGTCATATCAGTGTGCCTTAAAGTTATCAAAACTGTGAATTTTTGTGTAGCCATTTTAATATTGAAGATGGAAGAAAATACGTCACATTTTTGGCATATTATGCTTTATTATTTTAAGAAAGGTAAAAATGCAACTGAAATGCAAAAAAAAAAAAAAGATTTGTGCAGTGTATGGAGAAGGTGCTGTGACTGATTGAATGAGTCAAAAGTGGTTTGTGAAGTTTCGTGCTGGAAATTTCTCACTGGACGATGCTTCATGGCCAGGTAGACCAGTTAAAGTTGGTAAGAATCAAATAGAGACATTGAGAGCAATTAACATTATACCACACGGGAGATAGCTGACATATTTAAAATATCCAAATCAATAAAGTTATTGGTGAAAATGAAAGTGTGTCTTTAATGGAAAAATCTAAATGGATTTTTTGGCCAACTGAATACTTAGCAGAGCAATGTGGAGGTGGTTTGGAAAAGAAAACAAGGATAGTCTCCTTCACTTCCACCCTGTTGAGTAAACTGTTAATCATCTGCCGTGTATTCTTTTACACCTTTCTTCATGTATGTGATTATGCTTGTGTAAATTTTTCAAACATATGCACATTGGAAAATGGAATACTATTCTAGGTTTTAGGCAGAATCACATTGTGCTGGTTTCACCTAACGTGTCGTGGACACCCCTCCCAGGCCACGTGCAGGACTGGCCAGAGGCCGTGTGTGCCTGCTGCTAGTGCAGAGCTGGATCTGTGTCCCGCTGGCTCGTGAGAGCGGAGTGCCACCATGTCTTCCCAATTCTGCATTCAGTGACATCACAGTGATGTGATTATTTACACTGTAAATTGCCAAAGGTAACAAATCAGGCCCCCTCTTGCCAGAGCCGGTTGTTAAACATACCACCCACCTGACCAGGGTGGCCTCAACACTCCCCTCAGCTGACTATACTTTTGACAAAATGGTCCCTGACTTCCCTCTTATCTGAGCATTTACTTTAGACAGTTTTCAATTTTAAATACTTTCCCTGCCCCTGTGAGATGTTTTCCCAGCCTCTTGCTAGTTGCACCACCCAGGGCTACCAAGGACCTGGGAGCCGTCCCTTTAAAGTGTCATCAAGGAAGATGAGCACCCCCCACCTCCCAGTCTCTGTGAGATGGAAAGGAGCTTCCCTTCAGTTTCAGCCCTCTCTCAGACACAGATGGCCTCATCACATTGAACAACCTCCTCCCACTTCTGCAGGGACCTCAGCCCTATATGCCTCCTTGGGTTTTCACTCTGATCTCCCTGAGGCCATTGATACCCAAGATGATGCCTTCCTTGGAAGCCGTGGTTCAATGCCCGTTTTCCATCCTCGTCTAGAGTCTCCCCATTCTGCTGCCCCCCAATCTATGTATCAGTTCTTGGTGTTCTATAGTGGGAGGGATTTTCTGAGATATATAGTCAATCACGTGAGTACAAATTATATATACTTAGGTCTATTCCTGGACTTCATTCTGCTCTATTAAATCTATCTCTATTTGGGAGCAAGTAACATGCAAAATATTTTCTAAGTTATGGCTTCCTAACATTTTTATTGCCCGCTAAATAAAAATTTTTAAAACTTTAATTCTCTTCTCATTGATTTATTTCTCCAGATATATTTATTAGATTTAGATCTGAAATATATATTAAATTATAAATTAATTTTGAAATATTAATATCTTTATAATATTTACTCTTAGGACTCTAGTCAAGCATATAAAGTATTTAAGCTAAGGAATTATTTTAGAAACACATTTCATAGATAGCTTAACCCAGAGTAACCAGAATGGTAGAGGCATTTTAAAAGGATATATAATGGTGAGTTTTCTATCTGCTAGTGAGATGTTGCTTTGGTTTTGCATAGAGATTAGAGAAGAACTGAGAAGAGAAAAAGGGAGGAAGAGCAGGGAAGAAATAGTGTGATACGTCAGAATTGATTGATAGCTTTAAATTCCACTTTGACTATCAATTTCAAATTTAAGTTTCATTGAATTCTGATGAGAACAACTCATAAGTAATACATTTGACTCACATGAGAATGAGAATCGCTGTCTCTTCGTTTCTTGCTCTTTCTTCGTGGGGCAGGAGGGCTGTGCTGTGTCTGAGCAGCCATCCACCTGGCCAGCCAACCCTGGAATAGTAATGAGTTCCCTGCAGATGCGAGGATTTTAGTTTCCAGTGAGGTGAATTAGTGGAAGTTTCATAGTAGCCCACCCATGACAGGGGTCTTCATAAGGAGTACCAGCTTTTAATGTAATGATTTGATTATAAATTTGATACTGATAACCCAGGGGGGACTTCTGGTAGTAGTTAATATGGCATAAGTGATGTTTTGGAAAAAGATTGTGTAGATGGCTCTGATTTTTACTCATGAATGAGGTTTGTGGCAGTTTATAATCCCTGCCCAGCTCTATCCAAGGGCGTTCACAAGCACCAGGTGTGTGCCTGCTTGTTGCTTTACTCTCTGACCATGACCTTGAGGCTGCACTCCTTCGCCCTGTCCCAGCAGTTCAGCCGGTAGTTGCTAACCCCTCTGTTGTTACAGGGGAGGTTCTTCTGTGGCCCTCCCTATGTTTGACGTTAAGGGGAATATATACGGCTTTATTAATTGTATGGTATGAGAGACACGGATGGTGTTCTGAGTTGTATTCCCCACTGGCTCTGCGCCGATAACTCCTACTTCTTTGTGTATAGGTAACAGTTCTCTTAAAGAAAGAAAACACCATCTTCTTACTGTTCCTGTGAATAAGAGGAAACACTGAGGAATCCACTTGGGTAATCTCTTTTGTCTTTTGTGATCCTTTCAGTTCTTTGACCCTGGCATCTGAAGTCTTCCTGCTTGTCCACCCCTCAGGTGGTTTCCCTGCCACTCCACTCCCTGTATCTTCCTTCCTCTGACTCTTACAGTCTGAGTTCTGTGGCTTGATCAGGAGCAGACACTGTGACAGGTCCTCATTGTTCTTGGTTCCATATCTGGAAGTTTACCTACTCACTAAAACTTACCGGTGACCTCAAATTGGCACTTGGAGCACTTTTGCCATCATTTGTGGATGTGAGCAGAGTGGTGACAATTTGAAAAGTTTGAGTTTTTCTATGTGTATGTTTATAGTGGAGATAAACCAGGGAGACACGTTGCCTGTTGATTTGTCTATCACACTGTTGAGTATACACTTCATGGGCTTTTTACTGCCATGCTCTTCTTTGCATTTTTGTGCTTTTTGTTGGTGATTACATTGTTTGAAATGGCCCCAAGCATACTGTTGACATACTATCTAGTGTTCTTAAGCTCAAGAAAGCTGCCACGTGCCTTGTGGAGAAAATACCTGCATCGGATAAACTTTGTTTAGGCATGTTATAGTGTCACTGGCCATCAGTTCAATGTTAATGAGCCAACAATATATATTAAGATGTCTTAAAAAACATGTAAAACAAGGTTCTGTACTGATCAGTTAATGAAGATGTTATGACCAGAGGCTTGCAGAAACCTAATCCTTTATTTCTTCTGGGGGCAATGGTTCAGTACTTGCTAATTCAGTGTCTGCAGTTACGTTATAGAACATAATGACTGTGAATAACAAGAATTGACTGTGTGCTGTTTTTATATCTCTAGAGTGAAGAATGTAAACCTCAATGTTTGTTTATTTAGTGGAATGGTCTGTACATGCTAAATATAAGCCAAGTCAATGGCACTTAGGGATATGGGACAAGGTGCAGAGCAGGGAAGAGCTCTGATAAGCCACAGCTTGGGGACCTGTCTGTTGGACAGAGGGTTCACCACACATGGTGAAGGCCCTATGCAATTAGCCACTCAGTCATCCCCAGTGAGGCAAGGGGCCAGCTGTGAACACAGCAAGGACCCTGAGTAGTAAGGTGGAAATGACCCTGGAACAAAGGAGCCGGGATCCTAGTTGGGCTTTGCTAAGATTTAAATGTGTAACTTGGGGAAAATAATTTCACCTCTCTAGATATCAATTTTCCTATATGCAAAATGAGGCAATGGGGCTAGGTTACTGTTTTAAGTCCCAGTGAACCTAGAACATGAAAAGAGGGAGTTGTACTTCTTGGGCTGCAACAAAAGCTTAAACCCCACATCATCTTCTTTCCAAATGCAGAAATACAGATAACCGCAGATGTTTCAGGGTATGAATTCTGCCTTCAACTGAATGCCACCTCATCCAGACCATCTCACCGACAGTTCTGCAGAACGTGTGTTCTGATTGTATCTTTTGACACAAGAAAGGACAGCTTCAGCAGACCTCTTGGCAAGCTCTGCGGGGTGCTTTCAATCATATTCTGCTTGAAGTTTGTAGTTCAGGTCAAATGAAATATTTTCAAGGCTCAGTATGTATTCCCAAAACAGCAATAAATCACTCAGAAAGTTATGTGCTCATTTGCACATGGCTTCAAATTACTGATTTAGCCAGCTGAGGGCACACATTATGGTTTTTCAGCATATGATTTTTTTATTTCTGGTGTTCTGATCATTCAGTAATTAGTGGATACAGATGAAATTACAAGCTGCTGCCATTGCCTCAGATGGTCAGGTTTTCAGGATGCCAACTCCCAGCTCCTCTGGAGTTGACATAAATATTATGGAAGCAAAAAATTATAGTCATTTGCAGGGAAATCATGTGGTTAATTGCCAAGTGAAGCAGAGGAAAAATAGCAGAAGCACACATCATGTATCAGTTAATGTGAGCTCATTATTGCATGTTGCAAAGGGGTCTAAAAGGACTTTTCAATAGCAAAGTGAAAACAAAACTATTCTAAAAAATGCCATCTGTGAAGCCTCCAGATATGTCTGACTGGCTCATTTCCTTTCAAAAATAGTCCCTCCATTCCAAAAGCTGTTAATAATGAATGGAAATAACCCCAGAGTATAAATGGACCATGGCTGACGGAGTGGGACTTAATGTAAGGAGTCGCTATCGAGATAAACATGGAGAGGAATATTCCACCGACACAGTTCGTGCAGATATTTCTGCATTTGCTGCAGATGGCACTTTAACACAATGTAAGACTCCCCAGATCCTACATACAGGCAGATTATTTTGATAATTAATTTCACACTCAGGATTTACTTTAAAAATTTTCTTTCTAAATAAATATTATTTATTTAAAAAATGTATGGAGGTCCCCTACCCCCATTTTCATTTTTTTATTTGGTAGACTTGTCATCATGGGAAAGACAGTTGATAATCATGTCAGGCTTTATAGGAGGCCAAAAATTAATCTAATTTGGAAGGACTGTTATTATATTTCCATATTGGTAGATCACCAGTCACCATGGAAACTTTAATCTAATAATATTTCACATGTTTTATTATTTTTAAATTTCACATACAATCAAACACTTCCATCTATTATTCAAAAACAAAGGTAAAGCTCATTTAGGTTCTATCACATCAAGTAATTAGCATGGTATAGTGGTCAAGGTCATGAGCTCTGGAGTTGGTTTCTCTGGTTTCGATTTCTGTCCTGCCACTTACCAACATGTGACCTTGGGCAAGCTTTACTTTGATATATACCCTAGCATCTTCATCTATAAAACAGAGATAGCCAGGACCTACTTTGCAGGTATTGAGAATTACATCAGACGATATGCTGAAGCAGACAGTCTGATCTCTGGCGTATATGAAGTACTCAAGTGAAGCAATCATTGGCCGACAGTGACTGCGGAATGCGGTGGATGGCTCGTCAACACACAAGAAAAACATACACAGAGACAACCAGGTCCTGAGGGGGAATAGGAACAGCAGGGCCACTCCTCACGTGAGGAGCACCTTGGCCACCCTCTCTCCTGGAGGGCGTCGCTTGGCTACCCTCCCTGGTGGGGAGAGGGCCCCATTCCTTCTCCAGAGAGGCTTTTTATTGGTTTTGTTTGGAATAAGAATTCAGGTAAAAGTTCATTACTCATTGCTAGGAAGTAAGGATCAAACTATAGGTAACAAGGAAGTCTGAGGGCCTATTTTGAGTCAGGATCAAAGGGCTGTAAAACTTTGAGGAACAAACTAACTTCCTCCTTGGACCCTTCTCATTCAACTGAGAGCATTCTAAATAAAGCAGGTTTCACAGGATTTTACATATACTTTCTTATGCCTGATCACCCAGGGAACCCGCCCTTTTCAGCACAGAGCTGCACCACCCTGTCATTGTTTCAGGCTTAGGTGGAACAAGGGAACTAAGGCAACCAAGAGATAAGGAGATTTTCTCCCAGACGTTGAGGACTCAGGCTATATCAAAGCTGAGGAGCGAGTGTCCATCACCCCCTTTTGCTGTAGCCCCCAAATCCTTCTTTTGGGGGCCTCCCATGTGATCGTGCCTATCTTAGGTCGTTACCCCCTTGGGGAATCTTACCCGTCATTGGCTAACCGACAAAGCTTTGGGGTTCAGTTATGAATGAAGCAGCAGAAGCAGCGCTCCTGCCAGGGAGATAAGCTTTTGTCTCCTTGCTGGCTTACCATCCCAGGCCACTCCCTCAGCCTTAGCCTAGGCGGGGGTTACAGCTTCTGATACCAGGCAGGGCAGTTCCCAACACTCAAGAAATGTAAATCCTCACTATTGTAGTAGCTTATAGCCAGAAGCTAAACAGCGACCTTCTCTTATATAACAATTTTTAGGTAAGATGATAAAAAGAGCTTTTTTTTTTTTTAATGAGGGTCTCTTACTGTCCTAAGCCCCTTGTTTAATCGTATTTAATCTCCACAATAAATCTAGGATGTAGGGATTGTCATCACATTTTGTAAATGACAAACTGAGGTTCATTGAGACTAATAATCCTGCTTTTTGAAACAAAATAATAACTAGTGCTTATTGAGTAATGGTTATGTGTCAGGCATTGTTCAAGCACTTTAAATTGAGGTATTTCTCAATCCTCACAACACTTCAGGAGGAAAATATTCTTAATATAAACATTCGCATGTGAAGGGACGTAGGCACAAGGAGGTTAAGTAACTTGTACAGAAACACATAATTAACAAGTGACAGAAGTTGAATGTTTTTCCATCAATTTGACTCTAGAATTTTTGTTCTCAACCAATATGCTGAAAGAAAAAACAAAGGATTCACAGCTATGTAAAAAGAGTTACTTATAAGAAATAATAAAAAATAAGTGACAGAAATGTGGGCAAAGCACAGAAATAGAATATTTATAGTGGAAGAAATAACAAATGACCAATATACATCTGATATTGCTATTGCTAAAAAAGACACAAGTTAAAACTATAATGGGATATAATTTTTCACTATCAGATTTTCAGAATATCAAAAGATCGATAGTGTTGTCGATACAAACTCTACAGAGGTCAATTTGGTGAAACACGTAAAGATGGGAAATGTACAAACCCTTGGACCTAGCAATTCAACCAATAGACATTTACTTAAGAAAACAGTCATACAACTGTATCTGAATACTTATATAAAGATGTTCATTGTATCATTATTTGTAATAGTAAATAAAGTGAAAACAACCAAAGTACATCAACAGGATAAAGCTTTGATAAGCTGTGGTTTGTCCATATTGTTGTATGCTTAAAATTCCACCTATTGGCCAAGGACTCCTGAATTTGTATCTCTGAGTCAGCTTCTCTTGAACTCCAGACTCATTTATCCCACTCCCTACTCAGTATCTCTGCTGGTATGGCTAGCAGAGATTTGAAATTCAAGACGTTCCAAAAGGGAAGTCCTTGGACTATTTGATCTGCAAGTACAAAGGGCTAGTACTGGGGGACTTCAGAGGCTGGTGGTGACCATAGTGACAGCAAGAACTATGTGTAGCTGGCTGTGTGAGCGGTCAAATCAGCTTGCTTTTTTTAGTAGTTTGGTGACGGGCTGAGCAGGGCAGGAAGGACGACGAGTGAATTCCTAGTGGGAATGCCAAATACGCTGAACTACCTCAAGGGGAAGGCAGTTAGTGCCACAGATCTATCAGAATACAAGCTTCTTTGGACCAGTGACTATTTATGACATTAGAGGTGATTTTCTTCCTATAATGAAGAGTTGTAGTGGCTTCCTTGGTACTCTGTGGCATACAGCAGTACAATCTCATGTACTATTTTGAATGCTTTACCTGTGTTCGTTACATGGTACTTGTACCACGAGGTAGGTACTATTATTATCCCATTTTACAGATGAGGAACCTAAGGCACAGAGGCTGAACTTACTGCCCTGAAAAAAATCTCTTGTTAAGAGTCAAGAATCTAGCAGGCAAGGAGTGGGACTCTTAGGTTTGGGATGGATTTATCTGAGGATGTACGACTGCAAAACCTCAAACCCCAGATTTTCCCAAATCTCCTGGGCTGGCTGGCTATAGAAAGCAGCCTTCCATTTCCTGAAGGCTATGCGAGGCCTTCCTGAGGTCATGGACTTGCAAGGTGATTCTTTTCCTCCTCAAGATCAGCTCCCACCTCCTCATTCCTTTAGGATAAATGAGGTCAAGACTCAGCATGGGCTGGTTGGGCGAGTATTGTCCCTGTTCGGGAAGAAAAGAATTATTCACCAAAGAGCTGTGGCGCCTGGCTCACAAGTACCAGCAGAACTGGGAGAACACGCCCGGAATGGAACCCGAGCGTGCTGGACCAAGGAGGGCAGGCTGTGAGGCTGGAGATGATTGTTATGGGACACTCGCTGATGATTCAGGATTTAATATCTGTCCAGGATGCCGGGAGCCAGTCCTAATACCCTAATCCCTAATATATTCTCGTATATATACCAAAGACAGTTTTCCTGGGCTCCCTCAAGGGACTTGTGCAAGGTGTTGATTGCAACATCACTTACCCCCACATCCACTTGGCAGAGTAGATGGTTCAGTGGCGGTGGCAGCACAAACAGCAGTTAGATTCATGGACCGGGTGCACCATCAATGAGTCTTAAAGCAGAGTGAAAGCAGCAAGTGCCTAAAACAATCGTACTCGTTTTGCAAAACCACTCAGAGAAAACATGTTAAAATCTATAAGGTGGACAAGAATGGGAGCAGGTTGTGGAGATAAAGTGAATACAATGCAAGGACCAATGATGAGACTGTGCTATGAACTGAGGACTGGGGCTCGCCCAACCCTCTGCGCCTTCATTAAAGGAAAGGAAAGAAAATAAATGCGTGGAATCAGCAATAAGCAGCGGAGAGAGCAGCCAAGTGAGAAGGGAGCACACTGGAAACCTGACTTCAGGACAGGCCGGCGTGAGACGAAGTGCAGTATGCACGCTGGAAGGGGACTGGCAGGCAGCAGGAGCGAGAAGTTCAAATCGGAGTTCCTTTGTGTGTGATCGAACACTCTGACCCAGGCTCCAAGGGGGAATCCAGGTCGAAGGAAACTCAAAGAAGCCGAAGCTTCGGGAGGTCTTCCTACGTGGGCCTTCACGGATGGGTCAGTTTTGGGGAGATGGAAAAAGAAGGGTCCCCCCAGCAGTGCAAAAGAACAGCATGAGGGAAGGGACCAAGACGAGGGTGGTCTCCACCATGCACGGGGGAGATGGTGGTCTCAGCTGAAGGATGCGTGTTACAGGAGAGGGGGTCGTGAGGGACGCAGCTGAACAGATGAGAAGGGAACCCGGGGGAACACTCAGCGCGTCCGGTGAGAGACAACTGTTGCTGAAGGGCGCGCCCTGAAGAAGACTGTGTGCGGGGAACTTAGACTCTAGGAAGCGGTGTATGAGCTGAGTGGAGGCTAAGAGACTGTCATCGGGAGGCCCTGGGAGCTGCCGCAAGGAGCCCCGAGTGAGGTGAATTCTTGAGGTGCAGGTGGGGGGATGATGGCAGGAAACCAATTTATGAGATCTGGCAGGCTGGCTAGATATAAAGAATCAGTAGAACTGCTGTTAATTTTTGGAATTTGGCACATTATTTTAATATGAAATATTATGCTGTTTTAAAATACGAGGCAGCATACATAATATCTTGGTTTAAAAAATGGACTCTGTAGCCATACTGCTTGGTTCTGGTACAAATAACGTCCTTTTTTTTTAACAAAATCTTTTTTTAAAATATTTTTATTTATTTATTTTTAGAGGGGGACGGGAGGGAGAAAGAGAGAGAGAGAGAAACATCAATGTGCAGTTGCTGGGGGCCGTGGCCTGCAACCCAGGCATGTGCCCTTACTGGGAATCGAACCTGCGTCACTTTGGTTCGCAGCCCGAGCTCAACCCACTGAGCGATGCCAGCCAGGGCACAAAATCTTTTATTACAAAATCATCAGCATATAATTCTGTAACATAGCAGCGTCACACTCAAGTACACCATATGACATTTTAGGTGAAGTGTTCAAATGAACACTATAAGTGATTACAGCCGTGAGATTATCCCACCAAGCACACTCAGGCGGGCATTACGTCAGCCGCACCCTGTACTTTGGCTCGGCCACTTCCTAGCTGTGCTGCTTCGCCCACTGGCTCACCTCTCTGTGCCTCAAAAGCAGCGCCTTATCTGTAAAATTGGGAAACTATCTCCTAGGAATATTCTGAGAGGTAAATGAGCTAATATTTGTAAAGCACTGAGAACATTTGCCTAGCACTTAGTAAATGCTCTCAAGCGTTTGTTAAGTAAATATACAGAAAGGACACTTTTCCTTGGTTTGGGAGGCTTGGGATGCAGATGCCTTTTCTTACCACTTACAAATGGCGCTGGACGGCTCCTGTTACAGAAACACGCAGGTGTGGAAGCACCTTGAGATAGGGTATGGCTTTGGTGTTCCCATTTTGGACTTAGGGCCTGGTAGCCACTAAGAAACTAATTTCTAGGACCTATAGCACAAACAGCCAAAGCTGTGATAATTCTGATATTCTGGATTTTCTTCTCTCCACACCTCCTCCCTTAATCCCTGGAGCGAGCTCTTTTTGTGAGGCTGACCTGGATTTTACGGGCCAGTGCACTTACCTGGGGAAAGTGTGCAGCTCCGCCCTCTGATACACAGCCCTCTCTGGTCAGCAGGGACTGGGAGGCCCCCGATGCATGGGCTTGGCCCTGAGAGTGGCCCTGGGCTGTGGGTGAGGCAGCATCTGCTCCGTGCCTGACGCTCAGGGGAGAAGGGACGGCCTGACCCGAGGTCATCCAGCACTGCCTGGTCAGGCATACTTTTCTAATTTCAATTGTATTAATCTTCACACATTATTTAAGTCTGAATTATTATTATCAAACATACGGGAGAGAGAGAGAAAAAAACTTTCCCCATTGCATTTCCTGGCCTTGTGGATGACAAGTGTTAACATTTCTTTTTATCTTTAGTTTACTAAGTTTTTTAGCTAAGAGAAAATGGTAAAAAAAAATTCTCCAGCATTCATTTCCTCGAGGAGCTCACATTTTGGAAAGAAAGACAGGTGTACAGTACACAGATAATCACAGATCACTGCTGTGACAGCCACATAGAGGCGAGCCTGAGGGTGATGGCAGGGGGCTGTGCCTAAGGCCTGTGAAGGCTGCACCTAAGGGCTGGCAGTCCTGCTGGGTTTTGAAAGAGGAGTAGAAGTTTGCTGGGAGGAAAATGGAGGCCACGTTACTCACTGGTTGTATGACCTTGAGCAAGTTGCTTACACTTGAGAATCTCAGTTTCCTCGGGAGTGAAATCCAGTTGCTAGTTTGCCTTGTTGTTAATGGAGTGTGAAGGTAAAATGATAAAATGCTTATGAAGTGCGGGCCTGGCACAGAGGAAAGGCCAGCGAGTATTTGTTGAGTGTGGGAATGCATGAATGAATGAGTGAATGAATGATATGCGCAGGTGCACAGCTCTGAAAGGTCAGGGCAAAGCTGGCAACCCAGGGTCACTGCCTAATCGTTGTCTAGTTCATTGACTTTCACCCAGTACTCCTAATTTAAAACCATAAATCACGAGCAACAGCCCCTGACATTTATCCCTTCACTGAAAGATAAAAATTAAAGAGTGCTAAGATTATTTGTTGTCCTGCCTTCTAATCCTTTTTTATTTTATGAATACACATCGGGATTTTGCCTGGATCAGTTCTGGTGTTGGTTCGGGCGCTGTAGTCCATGGTTTTCAGTCGATTCTGGAAGACGGTTGAGTGCCAGCCATAGAACTCCTAGTTTCTTTAAAGGCATGAGCTGTTGGGGACGGACTTATTCATTGAGACAGAATAACCGCTGCTAAGAAATGGATGACCAAGTGACAAACCTGAGTCTCAGGATCAAATCCCTGGTGTTCAAGTTCAAAATCTGCAACTTAGTTGCTCTGTACCTTTGGTAAATTATTGAATCTTTCCAAACTTCAGGGGGTTTTTTTGTTTGTTTGTTTTTTATTTACTTGGAAAATGCATTGCAGGCATGTGGATTCTTTGTGTTTATCCTGTAAATACTGGTTGAGGGTCTGCCATGTGCAAAACACTGTGTCAAATGCTGGGGATGCAATGGTGACAAAAACCACAGTCCCCACCCTTGTAGAAATGCAAGTCCCAAAGGAATGATAGATGGGAAACAAATAATCATGAAAATAAATAAGTACCAACTATGATGAGTACCACAAAGAACTCAGAGAGTGAGATTTAAACTGAGACCTGAATGACAGTCTATTTCTATGGCTGCTATAAGAAATACCAAATGCTTACTGGCTTAAAACAATATGAATTATCTTCCAGTTCTGAAGGTCAGAAGTCCAACTTGGGTGTCACTGGTATAAAATCAAGATATTGGCAGGGGTCCCTTTTTTTCTTCAAAGCCAGTAAAATTGCATTTCTCCGACCATTTTTTTTTTCCATAGTCACATCTCTTTCTTTGACTGATTTCTGTCTCCCTCTTCCACTTTTAAAGGACCCTGTGATTATACTGGGTTCACTTGGATAATCCAGGATAACCTCCTTAGTTTAAGGTCGGCTAACTGGCCATCTCAGTTTCATCTGTGACCTTAATTCCCCTTTCAGGAATGTGGATGTCTTTGGTAGGTCACCATTTTGCCTGCCACAGATGGGTAAAACAGGCTGGGGAATGGGGTCAAGGGTGGAGGATGGATTTCCAAGGAGAAATACACAGGTAGACAAAGACCTTGACATGGGCTTCTCTTGAGTTTGTAAAAAAGAAGAATGTGTTTGAAGGCAAACCAGTGTCTTTGGGGTAGACTAGAGTTTTCAGGGCCCTTTTTGCCTTTGTTCAAGTTTTTGTGATTTATGCCCATATGCATGGGGAGTTGTTTGGAGTACTGAGTAAAGCATGGCATCATGTGATTGGCATTTAAGGATTACTTTAGGTCCTTGGAGGAGAGTAGACAGGGGAGGCTAGCAATGAGGCTGCTGTAGTTACCAGAGGGAGTGATTTATAAGAATCTTTGTTACAGGGTCTGACAATTAGTAGGGGGTCTCATGTCTGTAGTTGTCCACAACCAGGCTGTTTTCTGGCATCTCCCTCACAACATGGTTATTTTTCCCCATTCTGCTTCTCTCTCAAAGGCTCTCTTCATTTTTGATGCCTGCCTTCACTTTCTTTTGCCAACTTCCAGTATTATTTAACATCTGGCTCAAGATTCCTGCCTCTAAGAAGTATTTAGTGACGGACTTGATTCCACATCAGTCACTGCCTTTGCTTTGTGCATATTTTGAACAACATCACTCTCTGAATGTTTACTTTTAGCTTCACCACCTTACTCCTGACTAAGCTTACTCAAATGTCTCACTCAGATACTTCTGTCCTGGCTAAATTCCAGAGACACTTTAACTGAGACAGACCAGAGAGTTACATCTCCACATTTGAACATTAGGATGCCAGGGTCTAATAGCATCTACCATGCCCTGATATCCAAAATTGCAGCCTTGAGATGAAGTATACTTCCTGCTGCTGACCACTTGGAGTCCTGTTTAGTTTGTACTAGGCTAGTTTTTGCTGCAGTAACAAATAGCGTGGGTATTGCAATGGCTTATGACAAGAGAGGTTTAGTTCTTGATCACACTACTTGACTATTGTTGGACATGTATTGGCTCTGCTTCATTTATCATTCTAAGACTCAGGCTAATGGAACGTGGCCTCTTTGTGGAGGATTACCATTGACCATGGTTTATGAGCTGTCTCGGCTCATAAATGCTCTGGCCTCAAAGTCATACACCTCTCTTCTATTGACAGCTCTGGCCAGAATAAAGCTGACTTCAAGGAGGCTGAAGTGGAGGAGGACAGGAAGTGCAATTCTATCATGTATTGGATGGGCTTGAGCTAAAACATTTGACAGAAAGCATGAATGACTAGTATTTTTATTGTGATCTGGGGCGGGGGTATGGCCAGTGCTCAGAGGTACCCCAGATCTGATAACCAAATTATAATACTAGAGTTTAGAAATCCAAGTTCTCTCTCTATGGCTTGTTTTGTAGACCTGAGATCCTCCTGGGTCTCCCATCTGAGGTCCTGTGCTAATTAATAATCAGCTTGTTCCCCCGGTCCCTGATAATGTCATCTTCTTTTTTGGTCCCCATTCCTAAGGTCTGGAGACCCATCTATCCACATGTTAGAGCCCTGCTACCTGTAGGCAAATCACGACACGGGTCTGAATTCCAGCGTCCTCTCCCTAGTGGTCATGTCTGCTCCAGTCATTAGCACCACCCCTTTCTTGCTGCCTGTAAACAACCAAGCATGCCACCAGAGTCTCTGGGTGTATTCTGATTTCGTTCTAGCCATAAGAGGTTAAATTTCTAATCCCTTCCCTCCTCCATCACCTATTTTATTTTTTGCTCAGCATCTAATGTGATGTGATGCAGTGAATATAGTGAGTATTTAATAACCACTCCTTCAGTGCATGAATGGGGAGACACAAACTTATCTTGGGACTCATAAAGTGTCACTAAATGCTTTGGTATTTCATCAGGAAAATAGGGTAATAATACTTAATTCAGGAAGGTATTAGGAGGATCAGATATGATCAGTGTGGTATGCACTGGAATTGACAACCCTTCACAAGAAATGTCAATAATATTAATGACACGATGTGGCTGAGTCATAAGCCACCAGATGTAGAGTAGCACCCTTTGGTGTGCCCCAGTGACATTCTTCAGTGAGGGATGAAATTTTTGTTTTCTTACCTCTCACATACCTCTGAGCTACCCGCCTGCAGCCTTCCCCTAATGTTCAAGCAAAACAGCACCTTGATTTACTTAAATTGTTTTTTTGTTGGGAGGGGCAAGAAAGGTGGATTCTGGAGCAAATATACGGATAGTTTTTTCACTCTTCTTCTTTGATCATTTTTTTGGCATAGTCATTGCATTGGTTTGATTTTGACTCGATGCTTCAAAACTTTTTTTACAACTTTGTTGCCTTATGAAAGATTCTTAAGTTAAAATGAATAGAAAATGCAAATCAAAATACTGTACCTAAGCCTTTGAAATCTGGTATCTGTTTGGTTATCATTTTAATCACTCAACACAACATGATGAACTGTAATAATGTCCTGGCCCAAACGCATGTCTGAGGAAGAGAGAGCTGGACCTGTCAGACTGCCTGTCATCACACTGGAAGACCAAAGGAGAAATACAGTGATGTTTTGACTGGTATCAGATCTTGATGAAATTTCAGTTACTGAAGCATTCAAAGTGAGTAACTTGATCAGTAAATTAATTTTGTTGTAATCTGTAGACTACAGTGTGGTTCATTTTATAACAGGTGACAGGTTAACAGGTTTTGCATTCTTTTGGCTAAAAAAAATTACCAGTTGTTAAAGGACTGTCCACCACTCACCATTAGTAGAGAGTTCCAAGTTCTTTTGGCTTAAAATTCTGCAGATTTCAAAGAGTTTTTCTGGGAGGGATTCAGCACAGCAATGAGAGTTACCTGTGTTCCTTTGCATGTTGTAGTAATCCAGGTGCGGTCTACTCTAGCTGTTGGCTTGTGATGGAGTAAAAGCACAGAAAATATTCTTTGGAAAAACAGCGAAAATGCAAATTTTATTCTGAAAATATAAGTACACCGTAATTTACTTGTTCATTCTTACTTTGATTCTTGCAACAGTTAATCAATAATGATAGTGAGGATGGGACTTTGATATTATTTTGTTAGTGACTTTTTTTTGACATTTTTCAAAATTGTCGTTCAAGAACAGTTGTTTCCATTTCTCCCCCACAAGTTCCCCCACCCCAACCATCCCCACCTCCCACTCTCAATCCTATCCTCGTTTGGTTTTTGTCCATGTGTCCTTTATAGTTGTTCCTGAAAACCCTTCCTCCTCCCCACGCATTATTATCCATCCCCACCTCCCCTCTGGTTACCGCCAGTTTGTTTTTAACCATGTCTCTGGTTATATTTTGCTTGCTTGTTTGTTTTGTTAATTAGGTTCTACTTAAAGGTGAAATCATATGGTCTTTGTCTTTTACTGCCTGGCTTATTTCACTTAGCATAATGCTCTGTAGTTCTATCCATGCTGTCGTGAAGGGTAGGAGCTCCTTCTTTCTTTCTGCTGGGTAGTATTCCATCCTGTAATGATATACATTTTAGAATTTCACCTACTCAGTGGTTATGAGACTCCATGGCAAAATTTAAATCTGTCTAGTACCACAATGCCATAATGGATTTTTTGAAAATCTCAAGTAAATTACGTATCTTGTTCAATTGAAATATGTGTTCACTCTAGATATTAAGTTGAGTTTTATATTCATTGGCTTATCCAGTTAGGTCATGGTTAGTACTAGTGAATCTTCTAACTCATGTGGGTTCCTTATAGCTAAGTGACCACAGGTCCTTGTCTACCTGGGATAGTGTTATTTCTGTGAAGTTAAATTAATACTGCTTTTTTTGCTCATAGAAGTATTCTGATTTGGAGTGATATATTATATCATCACCCTACTTAGTCCCAGCCATTCCGGTGTTATTGGCTTCGTTTCAGCAAGGAATGGTAAAGCACTGTCTCTCATGCTTTACAAATGCCTTCGGTATATTTTTCACAACTTCTGTGTTCTGTGGACCCTAGGGGCATTTTATTTTGCTTCTAGCTAGTAATGGAATGCCAGTGGAAACCTCTAGCTAAAGAATGAATTCATAAGAGAATTTCAGAAATGATAAAAATGTACATAATCAATACATGTTTTACTATACTACAGGAGGACAGGAATGTCGACTCTTTTATTCACCATTGAATACCTAGCACCTTGCCCAATGCTTGAGTACAGTAGAGATTCAATAGTGCTGGGTGAATGAATAAGCAATTTAAAAACTCACCCATTTCTTTTCACTTTAAAAAAATTGAGATTTCTTCACATACATAGTTTTGTTCCTAAAGATACGAAGACACTGACACTCCATGACCCCTGTTGGAATCATTGTTCATTCAAGTATTTCTCGGATGTTGTTTAAATAAGGATCACTTGACATTTAGCCAAAAAATGAAACTCTTAGATCCTGCCCCTGGGAGTCTGGTTCAGTAGGTCTGAAACGGCCCCCGGACACAATGGGCATCCCATGCAGGATCCTTTCCAGCTCCGATTCTGAAATTTTTGTTTCACTTTGTTTTCAAAAGGACATTTGCTTGACTTCGTACTGGGCTGTCCGTCTTTCTACAAAGTGACTAGTTGTGGAGAGAATCGTAGACTGAAAAGGCAACTGGGTTCCACGGCACAACTGATTTTATCATTTCCCCTCTTTGGACACAAGTTTGCTCCACCTTAAATCGACAAGGTGGAAGGACAAGATCTTTCAGACTCTTGCAGCTCTATTATAATGTAATTCTTATCTTTGAAACCTGACAGATATCTGGTCAGATAAAAAGTGCTACATGAGACGTTTTTAACAAAAAAGCATAAGTACCTTGTCTTTGTTGCTTCATTTGCCAGTAAATTATCTATGGATTAATCACTACTGAAAAGATAGCTTTCTGTACCAATTTTATTTGAGATTCAGTGGATACTTGTGTTGGGAGTTGACTGATAACTTTTCAGTTGAGGTAGAAAGTTATTTCTTAAATCTTGCCAATTGTCTTTTAGATCCCACTAAAGCTATTCCTACAGATAATAAAATAAACCCCTTTGTTTTTGAGTAAAATACACAAAAGTTAGAAGAGCTTCACCTACCCATGTGTCCTGTTACTAAATTCTAAGCAGAATCATAAGTAATCTTCTGCAAACCATGCCAAATACATCCCACAAAGGGGAAGAGAATAGACCCCAGTGAATACATTCACAGGGATTTGTTTGTCAGGCTAACTACCTATATTTGGAGGTTGAGGAAGTAAGCCAGGTTCAGTCAATTTTTTTCTAGAAGCAGAGAGAGAGAATAACTTGAAAAAAATTTAGAGCTGGGAGGAACCCAAGAAGTAAAGGCCTGATGAACAGTGAGTCACGAGTGTCTAAAAGTCACTGCCAGAAAGAGGGGAAAGATGGTCACGTCTGCTTTAGTAAAAGGAGGACCAGCACATTGGCTTATAACAGAATATGTCTTGGGCTATTGCTGAAGTTGGAAGGCAGGATTCTGTGAAATGATGTGGTAGGAGGGAGAGGGAAGAGTCGTACACTTGCCGCTTCTTTCTGCTAGGCAGGCTGCCTGGTGGAGTAGTCCTGAGAGCGAACTCTCAGAGGTGGGATTGATTTTCTTGCATTCTTATGTAATTGCTTAACACCCCACTTCTTCCTTAAGGTGGATCCCATATAAGGAATAATTATTTACTATTTTGTGTAATCCACACACCGATGTCTCATAGTAGACTTAATACTAATCAACGCAATTATTTCTCAAGGTTGCAGCTATAAAGAGCAATGAACAGGCTGAAGAATGGTTCTGGAGTTGAGTTGGTGACATTGGCTGCTGAAAAATGTACCAAAAATGTGGGAAATACATAGTGAACATTGATGACTCTGAAAACCAGCCGGTAAGTATTGGTGGCACCTATGTGACATGTTCTGATAGCCCAGAGTCTTGTTTCCAATATTTATAGAACTCTAATATTTTATATTACAACATGGTCTTTTCCCAAAAGAATTCTTAATCAAAGTTTTATATGGAAACCAATTTTCAGATTATTATTACTTATTAATTAGAATATTTGTATTTTATGCAATGTTTGCATAATTAGGACATCTATTTTAACACTCATTAATCTAAGATATTAGCAATTTTGGGTAACAATTTAATAGTCTGTTGAAATAAGTCTCTACAGATATCATAATTCACATATAAGCCAACATTCTGCATTTGATTGCATTAACAAATTATGTTTTTAAAATGTGATATATAGATTTTTGTGTTAACTGCTTAGTTTTTTAGTGTAATATATAGATTTGTTGGAACTCAAATATTCCTACATATTTTGAAAGTCAGAAGATAATCTTGCAGTGAAGATTAGGCCTAGGAATCACATTATCTAGCAAATCCTTTACACTGGTCTCTCCTTAACTACTTAGGAATTTATTTTCTTGATAAAGAATTATATTAAGGTGAAATAGTAGAGTTCAGTTACATACAATATTATTTGACTATTGCTTATGTTTGTAAAAGAAAAAAAAACCAGTACTGTGTATTTTGGGATTGCCTTTTATGTAGCTGACTAGAGCCCTTGATAATAGAAGTTGAAATAGGAATGTACTGAATGAGATCAGTGTAAGTGTGATTGGACAGTTAGATTGTGTGAGGAAGCATATTTCTGTCCTGGGTGCTAACATGAAATTACAGGGCAGAGAGAGTGGCCTCTTGATTCTAGGTCAGTCCCTTCTCTCCTTCTCCACGGTGCTCCCGGCCTGGCGACTCTGTCACTGTGTCTACACAGTGTTAAGACACTCAGATAAAAAGGCCCCTTTAGTAAGAAATTAGTCATCCTGAAGATTTTCCTAGACAATGCTGAGAGTTTTCAAATAAAGGGCATGGATCTTGATGACTGACCGAATGTTGCACTTTACATCTGGATATGTGGACGCACACTGAGGGCCCTTTTTAATCCATTTTCACCGGTGGGTCTGAATAGCAGTGGAAGGTCACATAAAAAAGGATGCTCGTTTAGGAGTTCGTTTTTCCCTCTTAGAAAACACAAAATGGTAAATTAACCTCTTTTCAGGTATGAGCAGAGAATTTAAAATTATATTCCATAAACATAGCTGATGCATATTAGATGCATATAACAGAGATTATTGGCTTTTACCAAGAGCTAATTAACTATAATTCATAGATCTCCAACTGCTCGGAATTTTCTTTTAGAGATACACTTGTATTAAGATAGAGGGAAAACTAAAGCAGTGAGGATTATCCTGCCCCCAGAATCTCACTTCAACTCTTTAGATCTTAGTTTTCGCATTTTGAATATGACCCAAGGAAGCTGTTCTTGGTAATGTTAAGGTCTCTAGAATATATACTGTGAGACATTTGTTCTTACATAATCTCCTCTGCCAGCTTGCCACATAATGATATTTAACAAATTACATTAGATATTATGAGGATAAATGATAATGTTTATTCCTGGATTTTAACATCAATAATTATATAAAATAAATAATTGTACCTTATGACTATCTCGATTTCCTTGTTTTAAGAAGAAATTATTATGAATGTATTCACTTATTCTTTCAGTCAGCTTTCAAATGAATTTATTTGATCAAATATGCTGTAATATATCATGATCTGGGTTATATTTATCAGAATTACATTACTTTAGCCATCAAATATAATAGCTCCCATTTTTCCTGTTCTTTTCTATGTATAGCCATTTATGTGCACAAAAAATCATGAAGATCGCAGTTCAGCATGTCAGTTTCCAGTGTCCACTGATGCGATTGGTGATGTCGATACTGATTTAACTGGTGTCTGCACCAGTGCAGAGACCCTTGGACCCTCAGAATTTCCGAGCAGAGAATTACAGCACGGTCAGGTAATGTTTGGGACAACTCCGTTTCTCTGGGTTATGATGTAATACATGCGGAAATACTCTTGATGTGATATTTTGGATAAAAACCATTCAATCAATTAAAGATACCATTGTCCTTTGAAAATCTGCAGCATTCTTTAAACCTCAGTCAGGTCACTGAGAGGGAATGCAAGGGACATAGATTTATGTTATGGGATTCTTCATTTAAAGAGTTAATAATTGTGATGGATAAGTAAAAACATGTGTAATTTGGAGAAAATATATGAGTCAAAGAAAATAAAGTTTTGGAGTTTCCCCCCTTTTTTTTTGAGGGCTGAGTAGGTGATGACAGCAAATATACTGGCAGTGAATGACATTGTCACCCTTGCTCAGGTCGGAGAGGAAGTCCTGTGTTAAGGCCTCGGCACCCTAGTTGTGGGTGATCCGCCTCACTCTCCTTCCCTTTCTGCCTGCGAGCCAGCCACGGGCCTTCTGTTAGCCCTCCTGGCTCTGACCTTGTGTGTTGGCAGCTGGACTTAGAAGCCATTTGGCACTCTGGGTTTGGTATCCGGAAGCAGATTTTCTGTATTCATGACCCTTTTTCTGGTTATTCTGGTTTCTTCACCTGAAGGTCTGATCTCTGAGTCTCCCCACAACCCCACCACCCTAAGGTGAAAACTTGACTCTGAATGATTGATGATGATGTTTTGCAGTTTAGTTTAACGCTCCTAGCTATGACTCCACCCCTCCTCTGGTTAATCTTACTGTAGAGGCAGTTTGGAGAGATTCTAATTAAATGGAAGAGGACAAACACTTTATGTCAAGAGGTGTTGGGGAAGAATGCTTTTGATAGATAGGAGTTTTTTAGAGAACATGTCTCTCATGACCTCAAACAAACCAGACCCATCAGAGAGCTGAACACTATTCTAGATGCCTTTACTGAGATGAAAAATGTGTGGTCTGGGAAGTTTAGAATGCTTTAAGAATTACGCAGCTAGTTAGTGGCAGTAATAGCACTGGATCACAGGTCTCAGGTCAGGTTAACATGAGTTTCTATAAATCTTGCTCTTCTTTTTAAAGATTCAAACAAAAAATGAGGGTAATTTCCTCCCTTCTATGAGATGTGAGAATGGTCCTTCCTCTCCTCCCCTTTTGACTTCCTTTCTAAGATTGGATGCCATGGGCCGGGAGGTACCATTTGTCTTTGGGATCTCTCAGTTGGCGCCCTGAGTCCCCTTGGCCATTGTACCTAGTGCCCTTGGACTGCTTCTGATTGCCTAGTGGGTGCTCCTCTCAACACCCACAGTGAGTTTACTATCTGGGACCCTGCTCCAAATTTCACAACATTTAAGGGCTACTCTGCATGCTCCAAAAACTGCTGCTCTGTGTTTGTTTCCTTTAGTGATCTGTTTTCAGTTATAAAACAAGGGATACTAATGAACTAATTAGCTAACTCAATTTTTTTAATAGTAAGTGTAGGAAAATGTTACCACTTTTTTAAAAATTATTTGCAGCAATTCTATGTAATAGGTGATATTATCCACACGAAGGAATCATGGCTTTACAAGATAATGAAAATTTCCAAATATCATCATCCATTTAGTGGAAGGTGGAGTTAGGATTTAAACCTGAGTCTGTTAGGTTCCATGCCTGTGCTCCTAATCACTGCAGCGAACTGCCTTCTCTGCAAGAATTTAAAGATGGAAGACATTTCTGATTTTAATTTTCTCAACAACACTTTGAGGTAGATATAATTATCCCCCCTTTTGATATAAGGCAGGTTGAGAATTAGACAAATTAGGAAACTTGCTCAGAATAGTAATGGTATGGGATTTAAATTTAAGACTCTCTGAAGACTTAGTTATTTTGCATTATGTAGTGTTTCCTCTACAATGTCAAATTGTATATATATATATAAATATATATAATATATAAATCACATATTCTTACATACAACTTATTATGTATATTATTTTAGAATTTAAAAAGTAATTTTACTGACATTAATCTTTATTCTAATCTTGTCACATACACTCTTATGGGTGAAAGAATAGGATCCAAGAGGTGAGTGTGTTGCTCAGTGGAAATAGCTGGTGCCCGTAGAAGTAAGATTTTAACAAATATTTTCAGGCTCTGATTTCCATCTTGCCAAATAGTAGCCTGTATGAAAAGTTAGCTAAAAAATTTGATAAACCACTTAAAATGGACAGCTCCAAAGCAGCTAAATTTCTGATAGCTGACATGTCAGAAGGGGAGGAAGATTTATTCAGACGATCTTTTGGGTTACTCAGATACCTGTATGTGGCAGTCACCCACACATGTATAGATACTTCTTTTGATAGTGAGGGGAATAAAACATTTCTAAGGAGAAATCCATTCTTCTTTTTTTTTTTTAGTTTGAGATACAGCTATATGAAAAGAAAGCATGAGAGGTCAGTGGAAATTTTTTTGTTCCTGTATTAGAGACAGACAAGGACCAAGTTTTTCCTAAGTGAAATCTTAAATTTGAGTCACTCTTTATTATTAGATACTATTAATAGTATTCTTTGTGTATACTGTCTTTCAGTGAGGTTATTTTTATACATATGTATGCACACACACACACACACACACACACACACATAAAAGGATTACCAATGGCACTAATGTTTTTGAAACATTTGGCTTATCTTCAGTAATTTTGTATAATCCTTTCTAGGTGACACGAAATTTCTTTAGTGATTGGTCTCTGTGGAAAATCTTCCTGGCTTGTCTCTTAGCCTGTGCACTAACGACAGCAATTGGAGTACTCATAGTGTGCTTGGTATATAATGGAAGAAATAATAACACCTCCATTGTTATCCAGTTTCCTTCAAACCATGGGACAACCTCTTCTGCAACTGAAACTACTTCTGGGCCCACAGTTCCCACTACCGTGACAAGTTTTACCACACCGTCCGCTTCAACTACCATCACTACAGCCACTGGTTACGCTTCAGCAGAACCTACCAGTAGAGCAACCACTGCTCGAACAGAAACTACAATAGCAGGAGGCACCACTTTATCTGAAACAAGTACAGCAGTGACTGCAGGCACTGCAGCTGAGGCTACAAACACAGTAGCCAGCAAGACTGCTCCTACTGAGACTACAACCACAGCAGCAGCCACAACTTCCACTGTAGAAACTACCACAACAGCTTCTAGCACTACCAGTGAAGTGATAACAGCAGCCACCAGTGCCACTTTTACTGAACCTACCACCACAGGAGCAGCCATCACTTCAACTGAGCCAAAAATCACTACAGCAGCCACCACATCAACTGAGCTGACTACCATACCAACTGGTAGCAGTACCACTGAGGCTACAACAACAATAGGCACCACAACTATTTCTATTGAACCTACAACTACCACTGAAGCCACCAAGTCAACAGAACCAATTGCCACAAGTGGCAGCACTACCAGTGAAGCTACAACCACAATGGCCATCTCTACCTCTTCTACCAAACCTACAACCACAGTTGCAGCCACCACTTTAACTGACTCTACAACCACCACGGGAGACATCACTATGACTGAACCAAACACAATGACTGCCAGCACTACCACTGAGGCTCCAACCACAATAGGCACCACTACCACTTTTACTGAACCTGCAACCACTACAGCAGCCACAAGTAAAACTGAAGCCACAACCACAGCAGCAGCCACATCTTCAACTAAACCAAATACAACAATGACTGCCAACACTACAATTGAGGCTAAAACCACAATGACCAGCACTACTGCTTCTATGGAACCTACAAATACGACAGTTGCTACCACCTCAACTGAACCAACAATCACAACAGTAGCCTTTGCTTCAACTGAACCAAATAGCGCAACCACTGCCAGCGTTACCACTCAAGCTACCACTACAACAGTTACCACTACCACTGGCACTCAATCTACAACCAGTACAGTAGCAGACATCACTTCTGCTGAACCTACTACCACTGTATCAAAAGCCACCTCAATAGAAACACCTACCACAACTGCTAGCACTACCACTGAAGCTACAACCACAACAGCCACCATTACAGCGTCTACTGAACCTGTAGCCACCACAGCAGCTACCACATCAAGTGAACCAACTGCCACAACAACTTCTAGCACTATCACTGAGCCCACAACCGTAGTTACTGCTAACTCTTCTAACAAACCTGCAACAACCACAGCAACTATCACTTCAAGTGAATGAGCTACCACAACAGCTGCCAGTACTACAACTCAGGTTATCTCCACAATGTCCACCACTGCTGCTCCAACCAAACCTACAGCAGAAACCACTTCAGTTGAACCCTCAACCACAACAGCAGCTACCACTTCAACAGAACCAGCTGTCACAATGAGTGCCAGCACTACCACTGAGGCTATCCCCACAACAGCCACAACTATGACTTCTAGTGAACCTACAACAACCACAGTAGCCACTACTCCAGGTGAACCAACTGCCACATCAACTTCCAGCACTACCATTAAAGCTATAACCACAATGATAACTCCCACTTCTGCCAAATCTACAATCACCACAGTAACAGACACCACTTCAATTGAACCAGCTACCACAGTATCAGCCCCCACTTCAACAGAAACACCTGCGACAACTGCCAGCACTACCACTGAAGCTACAACCTCAACAGGCACCAGTATGAATTCCACTGAACTTGCCATCACCACAGCAGCCACCACTTCAACTGAACCAACTACCACAACAGTAGCCACCACTACAATAGAACCAATTACCACAACTGTCAGCACTACCACTGAGGATACAACAACAACCATCACTACTGCTTCTACCAGATCTATAGCCACCACAGTAGCAGATGTCAGTCCAGCTAAACCTAGAACCACGATATTAGCCACCAGTTCAACAGAACTACCTACAAGTGCCAGCACAACTACTGAGGTTACAACCACCACAGCCAGCACTAACACTTCTGCTGATTGGTCATCCACCACAGCTGTCACCACTTCAACTGAACCTACAACCATCACAGGAGCCACCACACCAATTGATCTGACTATCACAACAGTAGCCACTACTTTAACAGAACCAGCTACCACAACTGACAGCACTACCACTAAGGCTACAACCACAATGGCTACCACCATGACTTCTGCTGAACCTGCCACCACCACAGCAGCCACCATTTCAACAGAACCAACAATCACAACAGTAGCCACCACTTCAACAGAACCAATCACCAAAACCACTGTCAGTTCTACTACTGAGGCCACAACAACAATTAGTACTACAGCTTCTACCAAATCTACAACCTCCAAAGCAGACACCACTGTAGCTGAACCTCCCACTACCACATCAGCCACTGCTTCAACAGAACCACCTACCACAGTTGCCAGTACTAGCACTGCGGCTACAACCCAAACAGCCACCGCTATGACTTACACTGAATCTGCATCCACCACAGCAACCACCACTTCAAGTGGACCAACTGCTACAACAACTTCCAGCACTCCCACTGAGCATACAACCATACCAGACACCACTGCTGTGTCTGCTGAACCTATAGCCACTGCAGCAACAGATATCACTTCAACTGAAGATACAACCACAACCACCATAGCAGCCACCACTTCAAGTAAACCAATTACCACAACTATCAGCACTACCAATAAGGCAACAACCATTCTAGACACCACTACCACTTCTACCAAACCTATAACCACCACAGCAGGTACCACTTTAACTGCCAGTACTACCATTCAGGTTAATACCACAACAGCCAACATTAGCACTTCTACTGAACCTACAACCACAACAGCAGCCTCCACTTCAACTGAAACGACTACCACTGCTGCTTCCAGCACTACCCCTGAGGCTGCAACCACAGTAGCCACCAGTGCGACTTCCACTGAACCTGCAACCACCATGACCACTAATGGTTCAAGTGAACCCACTGCTGCAACAAATTCTAGCACTACCACTGAGGCTATGGCTACGCTGGACAGCACTACTACTGGTGCTGCTGAACCTGTAACCACTACAGCAACAGATGTCACTTCAACTGGAGCTACAACCATCACTACAAGTGCAAATAATTTTCTATTGTGCTTATAGGCATGGGTTCAAGGTGCATATGAACTGATCTTATGATCACAATAACTTTAACTGATACTCTTATGAGATTACAATACTAGTTCACCTTTTTCTTATTCACTATCAAGAAGCCCTGTCACTTCAGTTTTAGGTATAACTAAAACTTGTTCAACAGTTTCAACTCAAATTTGAAAAATTTCTATTTCACATGAACCTGTAATTAGCATCTGTTTAACAGTATCTGTGGACACTGATATTTGTTCTTCAACTGAATGGACATAACTCACAGTAGGTATTTGAATCTAGTGACTGAATTAGTGAATGAATCTAGTCTGTCTTCTGACTCAAATAAAACATCATCTTCAATCTCTACTACCACCTCCTCAAGTAAAAGTGAAATCCACACAGATGCTACCAGCTCAACTGACTTTACAATCACAACAGCATAATGACTTCAGCTGAATTTATAATCTCCAAACCAGTATTGCCTGTTCATAGAAACTAATCATCACCTTCTAAGTAATCTAACATAATACAGTTAGCCATTCTATTTCCCCTTCAAATGAGTGCATAGGCACAACATTACTTTAAGAAAATGTGCTAGCACCATCACTTCTGATATTTCACAGCAGGGAACACCTCACTGATTGATCATACAATCATGTACCATTTCTATGCATCGTCATTTCTGCCATACTTACTTACTGCTACAAGAGACATAACTTCACTAAACCCCTCCATACCTTATCCCCTGAATCAGTAAGTGCTGTGACTTCTGATGACATGTGATTGAAGGCCATTCATTACATATTCATCTGAACCAAACGCTGCCTTTGTTAATGGTAAACTCAGTGAGTCATATCATCACTCCTACTTGACATAAATGGCAAATTCCTAGTGACCTCTTCCACTGCAATGATAATTAGGATGCCGACAAATCAAATCCTGACACCCACTGTCATCACTCCTGCACTGGAAACTTGGTCTACTATTGGTAACCGTGGCCAGCAGCTGCCCTCATGTAACTATAACCACTACCAAAGTAACCACTCCACAATGAGATTTACTTAATGACCTGTTCAACTATCATCATAACAATAATGAATTTTACCACTAAAATAGCATTTAGATTTTACAGTAACATTAATTTGACCCAACCATTTAACATGAAGAGTCTGTATTTTTGTGAGTTTTTCAATAATACAGTTTTCATGCAAAGAAAATCCAATCTATTTATATATTTTGAAAACTTATTGTGTTTCAATAAAATGTTACCAAATATATAGTCATTTTTTATTCCAAAGTTTTAGTATTTAATACAAAATTAATATGTATAGGGAATGGATATTCTATATGGTGAGGGTGTATTAAATACATTTATGTATTACCACACTTAAGTTTGTATAAAATTAGTTTTATTCCATTTTCTCTTTAAATTATTTTGATTTTAAATATTTATAAATGTGTTATTTTCAATGTAATAAATTTGTTTTCTATTTTGTTGTAGTAATCTTATAAACCTACTCAATTAAATATGTTTAGTAAGCACTTATTTGTTTCTGCTATCTGCTGAAATCCCAGAGAATATTCAGAACAAGAAAATAGCAATGGAGATAGTAATACACCTACCACTTTGAGTTCTGTTATTTAGAGTTCTTGGTAACTGACAGGTTTATGTTTGTGTTATGGCACTTGCATTCCACCACAGTTCCACTGGGTCAAACTATCGAGGATGAGCCATGAATCTGTACTTTTCAAAAAGTAGGCAGGCAGGACGGGTAACCACTGGTGGAAGCAGTAAACTCAGAAGAACATTGTGACTTGTTCCATCTTTTGGATGGTGTTAATGAGGTTGATAGAAATGAGGAAATACGTTTTTTAAGCAGTGATAAGAGTCAGTCGCCATACGTTGGTTTTAACTGTAACTGTAACTGTAAACAAAGGGTGGCTGGACGGTGTGCAGAGCACGAGGCTGGGAGCTGGCAGGAAGTGCCCCTGCACCCAAAAGGAAAAGTGCGTACTCAGCAACTTAAAACGCATGTTTCAATAGCCACTATCGAATTAGAAATCACTTATAACTCTTCTTTCAGGCCAGTGCGCCAGAGGTACTTTCCTCCTATTTTGCTAGCTTACTTACTGTAATGACATGCAATGAATGTAATAAAGCTTTACTAAAACCCTTTCCCTTTAATTCCTTCATTATTTTTTTTCGATTAGTAATCTTTGTGTAATTTATTGAACACATCACTGACTGAACTCTCCTCTGTTTGTTAAGAAGGCACCACTTTTACTATTTTCAAGTTTTATATCTCTGCGGGGACCCGGCTTCTCTTTCACAGGTGTGGGCACCGGGCAACTAGTAGATAATAAATATTTGTTCAGCAAATAAAAAGTGACAATTACAAGAATTTATTACCAAGTAATAGTTTTAGAATTGGAATTATACTGTTAAATTATCATTTAATACACTTTTTATTTTAATCTGTGCCAATACTATTCTCGTTAGTACTTTTCTAAAAAATTTTCAGCTGAGTACAACATATGACAAAAAGTGCACCAGTTGTAAAGTATAGCTCAGTGAATTAGCACCAAGCATGCACACTCAGACCCCAATAAAGACAGGTGGAACATGACCAGCACTTTAGAAGTCCCTGTGCCCACACCCAGTCACCACCTCCTTTTTCCTCCCCCCAAGTGAACATTGCCCTGATTTCTACCCCCACGGACTGCTCTGTTTATTCCGAACACAGTAGAAATGGAAAGGCACTCTTTTGTGTCGGACACCTGTAGCTCAGACTTTTATTTTTGAGATTAATGCGTATTTTGGCTTCTACTAATGGCTGCTTCACCATCATTGTATTGCACCAATTTATTACATTGCCATGCCATGATTTATTGGTCCATTATTTTGTTGGTAGATATTCAGGTTACCGTATTTTGCCGCGTGTAATGCACATCCTTATTCCTCCCTCAAAAATTTGGGCAAAAAATTGGCAAAATACAGTATTTCTAGTTTTAGATATTACTAAAATTATTGCTCTGTGCCACACTGCTCTATGTATCTTTTG
This sequence comes from Phyllostomus discolor, assembly GCF_004126475.2. Taxonomy (NCBI): domain Eukaryota; kingdom Metazoa; phylum Chordata; class Mammalia; order Chiroptera; family Phyllostomidae; genus Phyllostomus; species Phyllostomus discolor. The sequence continues at coordinate 13,971,642 of NC_040911.2, read as the reverse complement.
GTATGCTTATCACACTTCAGGCTTTTACTAGAAAATAAGAGCTGAATCATAGAGTAAGACAATGTTCAGTGTTAGGAGACACTCCCAGCTTTCCGCAAGATTGAAAACTACCCTCTCCCCGGCATCATACGAGAGTTCTGGTTACAGCACCTTCTCACCGACATGATTTTGGCAGCCGTTTTAACCAGTCTTTCTGGTGGAAGTGCAGTAGTGCGTATTCAGGTGCTTGCACCATCGAGGAGACTGAAGTGACAGTTTGTAACAACAGATGGCGCTGTGGTCATATTCCTTTTTGTTTAATCTCACCCGTTAAGAATAATGATTGGAGGGTAGCTGTGCTCACCAGTATACCGCCAGTGCCGCCCGGTGTGGGGATTTGGCCTGAGGGAGAGGGAGGGTCGGGCTGGAGGGGAGCAGAGGGGGGAAAACCGGGACAATTGTAATAGCATACACAATAAAATACAATTTTAATAAAAAAATAATGGAAAATAAAGATGAGTTGTTTGAAAAAATAATTACTGGACTTAGGTAGTCAAATGACTAACTTTTTTGTCTTTTAAGAAGTGGGTTTTTAAGAACCTTAATAAGAGGAACATGATCGTGGTGGCAAAACAATTAAGACCCTGTTGGGGAGAACTGGAGTCATTGTGTGTCTCTCTAGGAAGCAGGGTCGGGGTGAAGTCACTACCAGGAAAACCCTTGCCTCAAGAGAGAGAAGAGCGGTCCAGCAGGAGAGCCTGCCGGAAAGGAATGTGGGACCCTTGAAACGGTGGACTCCCGCTCACTGCCAGCGGCGCACACACGGGCTGCCCCAGTGAGCAGAGGTCACTCTCATCTCCTGGAGTCTGACCTAAATGGGTAGGGGCCTCTGAGCTCGATAGTTATATCTCTTTATAAAAACAGAGTATTATCCACAATTAAACGCAATTATTACCTAAATGAAGTTTGAAATGTCTAATCAAAAATCAAATTTTACATGTATGACAAATTGTAATAAGATTAGAGGGTAAACACCAATAGAACAAGTGCTTATCTGTTGAATCTCCATTGTTGTATGAATCTCCATTGCCCAGAAAATGGTCTGACATGCACTATATTCTCCATAAACATTTGCTCGATGACTTAAAAAGTTGTCCTATCAATAAAAGCACATTTGACATGTCTGAGTGGGCTCAGAATGGAATCTAATAATATTTGGAATTAGAAAAAAGTCACCAATATGGATCAAACATTGCTTTTTTTCCATTTTGAGTTTTAACATTGCTCCAAAGTATTATCTAAATATGCCTTCATGAATTCTAAATATTCCTGAATTTGAATACTCTTTTATTAATTTTATTATTGAAATGCCATTCTCTTGTAGACACTAGGAGTTGAATTGAGGAAAAAAGAACCATGCTTATCTTTTATAATTACAAAAGAATGTGTGAAATTTTCTGTTTTTAAACTTCTACACTTAATTATTTTATGCACTAATTAAGGTAATACAAATTCTGATAAAGCTTTAAGTTTTTTTGCACCTTCTGTGTATTTTTTAATGATTTTTTTTCATACCTATAAATTAGTGGAATAATATAAGAAATATAATTATCACTAACAGCATTATTTTTAAACCTCTTGTCTGGCTTGTTAGTTACCATGTCAATCAAATAATAAAAATCATGAACTAAAGTACCTTCGCCTAGACTCATGGTCATGGTCAACAGTGTGGTGAGTGCTGGGGGGAGGTGGATATAAGGGGACTAAATGGTAATGGAAAAGAATACAATAAAGCTAAAAAAGAAAATAAAATACCTTTGCTTAAGAATTGCCCAAATCAGAGAATATTAATGAACATAAAGGCAAAAATTAACAGTAATGCAATAATAATTGGACTTGAATACTCCACTAAACTCGATGGATAGGCGATCCAGGCAGAAAATTAAGAGGGAAATAATGATCTTACATGTCACATTAAATCATTTTGACTTAATAGATATTTACGGAGCGTTTCATCCCCAAGCTGCAGAATACACATCTTTTTTTTTTTTCACAAGCATATGGGACCTTTTCCAGGATAGAAAAGGCACAGCAGGCCATGGAACAAGCGTCAGCGCATTTAAGGAGATTGAAGTAGCCTTGAGCCTATTATTCTTTGACCACAATGGCATGAAACTACAAATCCACTATAGGAAGGAAATGGAAAAACATACAAACGTGTGGAGACTGGACAACATTCTTCTAAACAATTAATGGATCCAAGAGGATCTCGAACAGGAAATTAAAGCCTACCTTGAGATAAATGAAAATGAAAACACAAGTTTACAAAATTTGTGGCATTCAGCAATAGTTATAAGAGGAAAGTTCATAGCTATATAAGCTTACTTCAAGCAGCAGGAAAAATCCCAAATACATCATCTAATTTAATACCTAAAGAAACAAGATAAAGAAGCATAAACAAAGCCATAAGTAAGTGGAAGGAAATAAACAGTAGCAATAAGAAAAATAGTAGAAAAAATCTATGGGAATAAGAGCTGGTTCTTTGAAAGGATAAATAAAATTGACAAGCTTTGTAGCAAGACTCATCAAGAAATGATTTCAGTTATATGTAGAGTATAACGCACAAAAATAGACCAAATAGAAATGGGATTTGGGAGGCTGGGTGAAATAGGGGAGGGGATTAAGCAAAAAAAAAAAAAAAGACACAGACAACAGTGTGGTGAGGGCCTGAGGGAAAGGAATTGGGGGAACACAGAAGAGAGTAAAGGGGCATAAATAGTGAAAGAGACTAGACTTTGGGTGGTGAACACAATGCAATATACAGATGATGTGTTACACAACTGTACACTTGATACCTTTAAACTTTTATTAACCAATATAACCCCCACACATTTAATAAAGAAGAAATAGAACACAAAATCAGAAATGAGAACAAGAGGACAACCTACACCACGGAAATACAAAGGATCATTAAAGAATACTATGAGCAATTGTATGCCAACATATTGGACAGTCTAGAAGAAAAATATCTAGAAATATACAACCTTCCAAGACTAAACCAGGAGGAAGAAGGAATTTGAACAGACCAATTACTAACAATGAAGTTGAAACAGTAATCACTTAATCTTTATGGAAATGGAATCATGCAGTTTGTATTACTTTGTGTTTTATTTCTTTAACTCAGCATTATGTCTGTGACTTGTGTAGGGTGTCACAGTTGTTTCTGGGCCCTGAGAGACTAAATGTCTGACCATGGGACATCAAGCAACTATATGGCCTTAGCTTTCTGCTACAAGCTATCCACCAAGGTGAGGTTGTGTGTGGGCATCAGTCAGTGCACACTGTCAAGAGAAGGTACTGCACCTGCCCCAGGCGTCTGAAAGCAGATATGCTGTGTGGGCCTTAAGACCCAGCAGATCCAATAGAGGCCCAGGAGACTGTGGAAATCCGAGATGTGGACTCTAACCTCTGGTAAGCTGCGGCCAGAGAACCCAGCATTGTGTACCATAGCGTGTCATAGTCTGCCAATGACTAGTCTCCATCTGAAACAGCTGCAGTACCTTCTCTTAAAGGTGTGCACTGATTCACTTGCCCAGCTTCAGTGACTTGGTGGATTAGGTAACATGTGTTCAATCTGACAGCCTCATGGGTTACTAACGGGTTAATAAATGAGCCAGGGAAACACATTAAACAATAGTATATGTTGCCTCCCAAATTTAAAAGTCTCACCCAGCAATATGCCACTGACATAGTGGACATAAAAGATAAAGCAACGTGCCTTTCACTAGAGAATGTTGTCTCTTGAGTATTTCCGAGTCTACAGAGGACAGAGTCCGCAGAACTTCCCAGAGACCACAGTGCTGCCCCCACTGACCCTGTTTCTCACTGTGTGACCAAGGGCTTGCCATTGGGGACCTGTCATGGCATGGGTCAGAAACACATGTGACAATATAACTTTCTATATTTACCATCTTCATTCACCAACTTTGGTTTAGCTTTCACTTATATTTTCGCATTTTGAGTCTTAGATTTCTGTATAATTTCTAAACCTGTCAGAACTCAAATTTATACATGTGCTGGGAATCCTGATATTAATCCTTCATATTGCCTTCAGATGTAAGGAAAAAATCCTATGTGTATAAAAACATGATCTTTTGTCTATTTTAAAATGTTTTCTACCAAGGACCAAGCTGGCACTATATCATTATTAAGTGCTTTTTATGTATCTGGTTTATGTCTGAACTAGTAATCTTTGATATCAGAACAAAGGATGGAAACATGCTAAAAGCTAAAATGGTAAGTTCAAGTTCACTGCCTGAAGAATAAAGGAAATTTCGTCTTTGCCATTCAAAGCTGTGTCTGTCGGCCTGTATTAATCGCCTGTAACCTAAGCCAAAGGCGAAAGCCCTGCTGCTCAGTGTTTGTTGGATAAAAGGATCCCACAGACAGTTCCTAGTTCACCAAAAAGGAAGAGGCTTGTCATATGTTTTCTTTTGTCACTCCTGAGTTTGAGACAGTAAAATTGGGTCTTCAGGGTGCCAGAATTGCAAATGGGAAAAAAAAAATCCCTTTAGCTAAATATTCATCATCTTTATAGTTTCTCTAGGTAGCACCAAACTTGAAGATGTTTACAAATATTGTAAGTTGTTTTTACAGCAGGTATCTGGCTAGCTGACTGAATATTTCCCTTTATTGTGGACATTTAGGGCATCGTTGTAGACACATTTTTCTCTGAAGGCCACATTTAATAATGAACTTTAAGAATTATTAGAAGATTATAAACCAGAAGAAAATAAATTCTGGTGTTTTGTTTTCCTGTTGGGATATATGAGATCCTAAGGTAATCCTTATAAAGTTACGGGGAAAACCTATAACACAGCTGTGGTTTTCTGTGGTAACTACAGCTAATGTACTTCAGTTGCCTATGGCCGTTATCGGCTAAGGCTTCCTATTGGATTAAACATCATTCGCAGTCCTCCAACTATTTGGGTTTTGTAGAGAGACAGCCCCTGTGCTAAGAGTCAGAGCAACCTAACCCAGCAGGAAATCAGTACTTGGGATGTAGCATTTCTCAGAAGCTGAGTCGAGGTCGTAGGTTACCGACTGTGAGTGTAGTCTCCACTTACTAATTTTCTTATTTGAAAGGGTTGGTATTCCAACAGGGCCAGAAAATTCTGGAAAACGGGCCTGGTGAGTGAGTTTCACTTTGTTCACAAAGTGTGTTAAAATATCAGCAGCCCCAGGCAAACTGGGTAATAACTAAAGCAACGGAATCAGCACTTAAGGAAAGAGGCAAGGTTGTTATTAAAGTTAAGTCCAGCTTTGCTGAATTGACCTCATGAATCATGTGGAATCATGCAGTTAAATCTTACTCAATAAAACATGGAATTTTTCTTCATTTCTTTGATACAACATTAGAAAAATCTAGCTTAGCAAACTCTCTACTGTCAAGAGTATTGTATTTTATCTATATTTAATAAAAATGATTAATTTTTTTGCAGTGTTACTGTTAGTTCCGAATGGACAAATGACCACATACGATTCTAGTTTCACAATTTTATGACCCTTACTGGTTGAAGGACCAGCAATTTCACAGCTGTCTAGTAACAGGTTATTAAATCAAAATGATGAAAGACAGCTAGTAGCTGTAGCAGCAGGAGTAAAAACCTGAATGGTAACAACAGTGTGAGCTAACACTTACTGAGCGCATACTCTACGCCTGACTTTGTTCTAACCCCTCGGCGGTTACTGACTCATAAGTCCTCACAGCAAATCTCCGCGTGAGTCACGTTAGTGTCCTCCTCGTGAAGATGAGCAAGGAGTGGCAGAGACGCCCTGAACTCACAGCTAGAAAGTGAGCGTCATTATCCCAGGAGGGGGAGAGCCCCAAGCAATTTCGTATCATTTTTGAGTTGTAACAAAACTTTTGACCAAGATTCGTGAATTCCTAAACCTACCCCTCTCTCATTTCCACTTTATCTTGCTCTTCTGCCTCTTTTCACATACCCCTTCCCCCAAATACCACTGAACTCACTCATGTTCAATCGGCATCGAGTCTTTTTCTCAACATTTTGCGATTGTTGTATTGTGTATTATTTGTTAGTTATGCACGAACCTTGTATACACGTAAGCTTCTAAGATATGCTCCACCTACTGCAGCCGCCTCCTGAGGGTATTTCACGCACGCTTGCAATGCGGCGGCGAAGACGAGATGATCCTCATTCCCGATCTGGAACATCAGCCCCTTACAAATATTAGTTAAACTGTGATGCATAATAATCTGTCAGGGTTTTTTTGTTGTTGTTCCCAGAGGATAATAAGAAAACATTCCTTTTAGAAATACTGTCTTTATTCCTTTTAAAAGTCACACTCTCATTTATTTTTGGCAGTTTAATTGTACATATTTAACACCGTAGCTTTGTATTCACTCAATCTCCATCTCTCTAGCCAATCATGTGTTCGGATGACCAAGGGGCTCACGGCTCTGCTCACTGGCATCCCCTTCAAATGACATAACTGGCGGCGTCTCCTCCAACTTCGCTGGGGTCCGTGAGAGCCCGGGGAGTCCTCGAACACTCAGGACACCTGCACACAGGGTCATCCCAAACACGGCTGATGTTGGTGTAGCAGCTCTTACCCTCACTGGGATATGCTCTCTATGGGGGTGCCTTTGTTCTATTCTTTTCCAGGAAATGTAGTCAATCATTTAATTCGCCCACATTCATTTTAAACCTTTGCTGTATTATCTGTTACAATTATAAGTCACTGTGAGGCAAGTCATCAGAAGGAGAATATTTTATAGTCTCTGTTTTCAAAGAGCTAGTGTTCTAGTTGGGGACTGGATTGTTCCCATAAATAGAGAACATGTGTGAAATTAAAAGGAATAAATGTAAAGTACAAACTCAAGGTTGGGGAGGGCAGGAGAGCACATGTTGGCAATGTGAGGTCTAATCCACTAATTAGACTCAGATGGGAGGCTGGGTTATATATTTAAAGCTTCAAGGGTCCTACTCTAAGGAAGATCACTTACTTTCCTTACATTGTCCCCGCTTCTGAACAATGTTTGTGGCACTTTCTGTCTCTTGGTTCTGACCTCTGGTGTGTATGACCTTGTAGAGAAACCCAGCTCTGTTCTACACGTGTTCTCTTCTAGCTCTGGGGACTAGACTAGGTCTCCTTGGCTCCTGACCTTATCTGTGGGCTGAATTAACTTCACCTCAGTACTACTGTATCTCGACATCTTCAGTGCCAGCTTAGAAACTTGACCTTGTCTATAAATTCCTTATTCTGCTTGGGAGTTGGGTTGGGTTCTCCTGACTCTGAAATTTCTACCTTCTGTTGTTTAATCTTGTTGTCGATGTTCAGAAGAAAGAATCTGAGTCTTGCTATTTGTTCATGCATAAAAAGTATAAGCTGTTTATCCTGTTGTTGGGGCAACGTGAAAGAATGAATGAGCACCACAGGGGGGAGTTAGAAAACCATTATTCTTGTTTGCAGAGAGAAAGTAATTCATTGCAATCAGAGAATTGAAAGGCATCTTAGATATCTGATCTGGTAGTTCTTAACCCTCGCTGCGAACTAGGATCACCTCGGGATTGTTTATGGAGTGTCAGTGGCTGAGCCCCACCCCAGACCAATTAAATCAGAAACTCTGAGGGTGGGGTCCATGCATCAATATTTTTAAAAATGCAAACAGTGATGAGAATAATTGATTTAGTCCCATTCTGTCATTTAAAAAATCAGGGAAGATATGGCCTACAGAATCTAAGTGATATACCAGAAGTCACATACTTTTTTTTTTTTTTTCCAGAAGTGACCAGAACAGGGGAACTCAGGTGGCCTGTTCTCTGGTTACATGCACTTTACTGCACTAAGCTGCTCTTCTACAATTTCTTTAAAAGGAAGAATTATAAACTTCTCTTAGATGCATGTAAGCCTTTTTGATGCTTCATTTTCTTGAGACTCTGTTATAGTGCCTTCAGTCAAGGTAAAGAAGGTATTTTTTCTAGGGCTAACTTGAACCTAGTAGTCCTCATTGCCCTGGCCTTGGTGACCCGTGCCTTCACTCTTCTCCTGCTGCTTTGGGGTGGCCACCCTTTGCACAAAACCCAGCAATTTAATTAATTAATTAATTTAAAAATTAATTATTTTTTTAATGGTTGTTCAAGTACCGTTGTCTCCATTTTCCCCTGACTATGCCACTGCCTGCCCCACCCACCTCCCATCCTAGAACCTACCCCTTTTGACTTTGTCTGTGTCCTTTATACACGTTCTTTGACGGCCCTTCCTCCATTCTCCCCCATTATCCCTCTTCCCCCTCCCTTCTGGTTACTGTCAGTTTGTTCTTTATTTCCATGTCTCTGGTTCTATTTTGCTTGCTTGTTTGTTTTGTTGATTACGTTCCGCTTATGGTTGAGATCATATGGTATTTGTCTTTCACTGCCTGGCTTATTTCACTTAGCATAATGCTCTCCAGTTCCATCCATGCAGTTGAGAAGGGTAGGAACTCCTTCTTGCTGGTGGGCAGTATTCCACTGTGTAAAGGTACCACAGTTTTTTGATCCACTCATTTTCTGATGGGCACTTAGGTTGCTTCCAGCACTTGGCTATTATGAATTGTGCTGCTATAAACATTGGGGTGCATAGGTTCTTTTGAACTGGTGTTTCAGGATTCTTAGTAAAACCTTAAAATGAAAGCTTCTGAAAAAATTTTAAGTAATTTAAAATCTCTTAATGTTGGACCTAAATACTCATTGTTAAATTTCACTAGTTGTGTTAATTATATGAAATGACATTTTAGTATGTGCTTAGAAGTAATGACATTTTAATAAATACATTAATTTACATTTCTAATAATGTGCATTGGCCTTCATTTCCCTCCTTATTGTTTTGGTTAAGAATATTTTATGAGATATTTAAAATATCTCTGAATAGACCATTAAATTTTTGATTTAGAGTTACCATTTTCCAATTCTTTCACAGATATGATAATAATCAGAATGATAAATGGGTCTGAAGTTTATCCATACTTATAAATAAACACATGTCCAGCTTATTCGGTAAAGAATGATAAGCTTTCCTCAGCCTGTAACAAAATTGGCTCTTAAAAATATGCATCGAATAAATGAATAAATGGTAGCTGACTTGTCTTATGTAAGATCCATGAGAGTAGACCTTTGTATCACCTATTATTATAACCACCTGGCATATAGTAGACCCCAGTAAGTATTTATTTCAAATTTCAAATATTTGTGTTTGAAAGATAGTTTTTAAGACATGATGCTGTAAGAACATTTAGCTCCAAAGTGTCAGTATTAATAAAACACCTTAGCCAGTTTTTGTTTAAATTGAATTATGTTAATTCTTTTAATCTTTATAAGACTTATTTTCCACCTTTTAGTGATGCACTTGATTATTTTCTGAATGCTCCCAGTGTCCATAAACGTGAAGTTCCTGAGCTCTCATAGTACTGAGGGAAGGCTTCAGGTCATTGTCGATCATTGGATCAGGGGGTTTGGTGGTGGCAGCGGGTGGAAACAGCACTAATTCCTTTCCTAGGAGGCAGATCTAGTTCCTGGATCAATCACACTTCTGGAATATTCTTTTCTCATTCTTCACCTATACCTGCTGAAACTTTATACACCTTATTTGCTTCCTATATTTCCCATTCCTTTGTCACTTTTTTTCAGATCTCAGCATGCGGTACTTTGAAACTTTATAGTATATTTCTCTTCCTAACAATATTACCGGAAATGGAAAACTTCTTTGGTGGGAGCATGGCAGATAATATCCGGTTTCACTGCAGCTAGCTCTCAGGAAGCTCTTCTAAAGACAACTGCCTTGGGACAGGTACAGCATCGCTTTCCAGGTAAATGGAACATAGATATCTAATATGAAAAACTGCGGCCAAACACTCTCTACTTGCCTTTGTTTCAAGACCACACCTGGTGGACTCTGATCTCCTAGCTCCAGCTTTCCTGGCTGCTGCTCCTCACTCTTCTGCGTTAGCTGCCTTGGCACGGTTTTCTGTTTTTCTCATCTGGGTTTATGTTTCTGGCAACTGTCTTTGGTATTCTTGAAGTATCCTTTTTTGTTTGTTTGTTTTCCCTTCAGATTTGCAATGACTTCTACCCCTTAATCTTGGCCTGCACAGTTGAAGTCCTTTCTGTGTACTAATCTGACTTCTCAGCCATTTGACCGAGAAGGGGCAGACTGCCATCAGAACCCGACAATCTAAGGCTCTGTTTTGATTAGCAGTTTTGTTCCCTCTGTAGGGTGAAAGGTGGAGTGACTTTTCAGCTGAAGATATAATTCTGTTTATTTAGGATTGTCGTTGCTTGAGTCAGAGCAACTTCATGTACGGCGGGACAAAAGGATGCTCAACAGCTGCTAGGACTCTCTTTCTCAAAGCTAATATGAAAAGCTTCCTTTCAGTAAATTGATGTTGCAAATAATTTCAAGTAAAGACACAAACAACCACTTCCTGGGTCATTGTCAAGGCTTAGAAACAGCTTGGTGCAGCCAAGAGATTCTTTTCAAAAGGCTCAGATTTTGCTCCAGTAAAACATGTAACAAATATTAGGACTGTTTGGGGATATATTTTCATCAAGTAACATTGTGTTGGGATTAATTATTTTAAGAGGACTAAGAAAGGCCCTTGTAACTCTGATTTGTCTGAAAAGCAAAAAGGCTATATGGCGAAATACAATATAGTCACGATACTTTCAAACATCCTGAAAAAAGGTTGTAAAAAAGCAGATTATAAAATAGTGCAATTTCAAGGTTGAAAGAAAGAAATATACTAAAAAATGACTCAAACAGTGAGGCTCTAGGCAACTTTTTGGTGGATTATAGCTTAGGTACTTTCTAAATCTTCTTCTATTATATTTTTATCATTCAGAAAAAAATGGCATTAAAGAAAATTAGATGGTCTTTTCAGCAAACACAGATCACCTATTTAGCACACTTTTTTTCTTTTGAAAATAGTTTCATGAATTCTGTAAAGTGACACAGCTGGAGCCCTGTGGGCAGAGGCCGGTGCCTGGGGTACAGCATGAAGGAGAAACGATCTGAGGGGAGCGGCTTGGGCTGCTTGGGCTGTCCTGGGGTGAGGAGAATCTGGGGTGAAGCAGGGGGCATACGGCAGCGCTCACAGAGCTAACAACATCCCTGCTTCGTTGAGAAGCTCTTCAGTGGGGCTTCCTCTTCTTTCTCTGAGGTAGGGGAGACCTTACCTTGCTAGTTCATTCTCATTTCAGCATGCATTTTCTTACATGCCTGACACTAGAGTCTGCTTCTGTATGTAATTCCAGTCCCCGGGAACCTTTCCTACCTTGTCATCCCTCCTCTGAGCTCAGTGGTAGCACAAAGGCCAGGCTGGAATAACATCTGGCAAATACATAGTAAGAGCCTGATAAGCCCATGTCGAGTAAGTGAATCGATTAAATGAATAAAAGGAAAAGGAAACACCATGGACTCCCTTATAACCTTAGACCTGTTTTGATCAGTTTCACTGGATAGTTTTGTCATCCTGTTACCTCTATCAACTAATTTAATCTTGGAAAGAATGAAAATTTGTGTTGACCCAGCCAAAGGCGGGTAGGGTCGAGGGTGGGAGCTGGGGATGGGTGGGGAGGGAGGGAGTGGTGGGAGAAAAATGGAGACAACTATACTTGAACAACAATGAAAAAAATATATTTTTAATTAAAAAAAAAAAAGAAAATTTGTGATGAAACCGGCTGTATAAAAGGGGCACTAAAATTGCCACCCAGTCATTAAAGTGTGTAAAAGTGACATAATTTATGCAACAGAATTTTAATGAGTTCCTAATAAACACTAGGGGGCAACTTAAGGGTGGGAGGACATTTAGTAAGCACCTGTTGTGGACGAGGTGCTTTATATCTCAGAAAATTTTCATGACAAGTCGATGATGTAACTGTGAATGCCCTTATTTCGCAGAGGAGAATATGGCAATTCAGAGCATTTTGTTGCCTAAAACACCGCTGTACTAAGATGTAGGAAGCTGAGAGGAGCATCATTTTCACCCTAACAAGAAAAAGATGGACAATCCACGAAGTCATGACGCTTTGAACCCATCTGAGAACCAACATCACAGGGCAACCTTTTGGCCTGAAATTCGAGTGAAGACAGGTGTCTGCAAGGAAAGGTGGGGCCTGAGCACTGGCCCCCTTGTGGCAGACCCTATAGGAAGAGGAGGGTCACACCACTACAGCAGTTAGGAATTCAAGTTGCTAAAGGCCGAGTGTGGGCTAGCGTGAGAACCCAGAAACATGGGAGCCACAGGCAGAAGGGGACTTGTTAGCTGCTAACAGGATCTTCTCGATGGATTGACACTGAGTGCTCATGGGAAAGAGGATGGCGCAGGACATTGGAGAAACGGTCTTGGTGATGCAGGCGGGGAGGAGGGCGAGAACGCCATCTCAGGAAAGGCATCGTTAAGCAGTCTGCTATTCATTGGCAAAGAGGATTCAGTAGAGTATCATTGAAAACAGCATTTGTAAAATGTATGCTTATTTTATATTTATACAAGCCCAGAATTCCCAATAAGCTGGTTAAATACACTAGTGGATATTTTCAGCTATTAGTATAACCTAGGTCAATCACAAAAGCTATGTATATTAAAATTCCTATCAGCTGTAATTTTCATTTTAGATGTTGGTTTGACCCGTAATTAAATTTATAAAGTACACTGATTCTACGCCTTTACTAGTTCTCACAATTGGCCCCTTATCTCACTCACCTTCCAGCCTGGACTCCCTCTCTGGCCTTTTGCCCTTTCCGTTCATTCTCCCTGCCTCAGCTAGAGGAAGCTTTAAAAAAATACAAATCCCATTTTTAACTATATTTTTATTGTTTACATTATTACAGTTGTCCCCATTTTCCCTCTTGCCCACCTTAACCCAGCTGTAGCCTCCTCTGCCACCTTCCCTCAAGCCATCACCAAACTGTGGTCTGAGTCTATGGGTTATGCATGTACGTTCCTTGGCTGATTTTGTTGTTCTATTAAGTGAATCCTGTAATTTCAAACAAGCTTCAGAATGGCATGTAGTTTCCTACATCAGATCTGCCCACTCCCCTTTCCAGCCTGCGGCTAATGCATTCCCCACGATTCCACCTGTGTCTTCACAGCTGGCTGGCTTTTGCTGGAACTCTTATTCTTCTTTCTCCACCTGGCTCACTTCTTACCCATGCTTTAAAACTTGAGCAGGCATAAAATTCAAAGAACAACTTAGAGTTTCCAGATAGACAAAGAGATAAACACTAATGTATTTGCCTGTCAGAATGTATTTAAACAGTATACAGAGTCCAACTCTCCAAGCCAGCTCACTTCTAATTAAGAAGATCTTCCTGCTCCATCCCTCTCCTCACTTTAGCTAAGCTGGCTTCTCAATTCATTCTGGTCATTTCTTTTTTTCCAGCTTGGTGACTTACCTATGGCGTCTCAAAGAAATGACATCTGCCTTAGTGAAAGTTTCAAAGTAAATTAGAAGGACAGAAATCATGGAGGATGAAGTTGGTTGTCCGGGAACCTCACTTCTCCACAACTCTGTGAATCTGTTAAAAGAGGAAATGGGACTAGATAATGTTTCTGTTAAGAAAACAGGTGAGTAATTCCCTACGTCAAGAACCTAGGCTGGAGGCATGGTTTTTAAGTAGGAGATGACAGGTTGAAAGCAAGGAGTTTGCTTTCTTTTTTTCCTGTAGGAGATCATCGACACTCTCATTCAAGCCATGTGTTGGAGTTAAGCAAGTCTAGGATTTAAAGTGGTTGGGCAGTTACCAGTAGAGTTTTCCAATAATTAACACAAAGGGGTTGGGACTTTTGCTAAAACAAATGACCTATGTCATTTTGATATTTTCATATGTTGATCTGAATGGATTAGTATGTTGATGGAAGAAATTTTACACTGGATATCAGTCATTGTCTTGCTAAAAGGCACATAAAAAGTAGTTATATGTATTTTCAAATGCTGATGTGGTTATATTATTGTTGGACAGAATATATATGGTCTAAATATCTTATCCTAACAGGTGTAGGCTAGAATATGAAATCGTAATTATTGAACTGAATCCACCCGGGGGTAGATGTATCATAGTTAACTTAGCACTAGTTAAGTCCAGTATTTCCTGAAATCTGTAACTACAAAAGGCATCAAACAAAGTGCAGAATATTTTTAGAGCTGGGATTGTGAAATTAGTTGCCATGGAGCACAAGGAAAATACGAGACAAACCTACAGATGTTGAGCAACTTGAAATCCAGTGAGCAGCAGAAATATTTTTAACTCTTCCATTTAACTTATGGTTTGAGGTCTCCGCCTGTGATGAAATATCTATTGGTAAATCGATATGTTTTGCAACCATGTTTATTTCACCTGTATTAAGACTCAATAGGCACAATTTCATAAAGCCATTTCTAATCTACATGCCTCTCATTGTGCGACCAAATGGTAATCATTTCAATACAGAACTCAACTGCGTTTCGATTTCCACCACTTGAGAAACCAGTTTCTGCAGACCCAGATTCAATGTCACGTTTCCACAATATTAACTATGCAAGCCTAGCCAGGCAGAAGATAGAATACGTGATTTCAGAGAACAGTTTCTGGATGATTCTTCGGGACTTAGCTAAGTTCTTAGACCAGAGTCTAAACTTAAACATAGTCTTTGCAGCTTACGGAGGAAACTTATTAAGAAACAATGGGGCTAGTACCAGTTTATTACAAATAGTGCCACATGCAATATATACTCTAAAAGACCACTGCTTTCCCTGGAGGATTTTCTTCTGCAGAAGTAGCAGAGTGGATTTGTACTTGCAGTTACCACATAAACCACTCAGGAAAGGTCAGGAGTTGAGGTAGAAGTAGTCTTGTTCTCCAAGGGCTGAAATAAGATGACGTGAAATAAAAAACAACAGTTCACTCAATGTCTTAGCAATGGACACTCCATATCTTTCTTTCTCTGGCCCTTTTTCTGTAGCCTGCTCTTGAGAAACAGACTTCCAACTGGGCAGGAAGATTCTGCAAAACAGGCAGGCTCAGAGATTCTGAGGTTTTGTGTTTTCCTTTAGATGATATACTTTAAGTTTGTTTTTCAGAGATTCCACCCCTGGGCAAATTGAATAACGTCTGAAGGCTGGGAATAAAACCAAATTTAAGAATTAGTGATGGTGTTTACTGAGCATGTTGGGACTCTGTATCAGCTAATTCCGCCTACAGTTCACAATCAAGCTGTACAAATGTTTGGTCCCCAGGCTTTTAGTCTTGTGCCAAGCTCATAGTACATGGCTCCGAAATGTTTGCCGAAAGTGTTGGATTAGACCTTGGCTTGTTCTGTCCGTGTCTCACAGTTTGGAACCCGGAGACATCAGGCCTTGGCTTGTGTTGCACCGAAACCGTTTTCGCCAAAATGCCCCTTAGAACAGTGCGATTGGCCGATTCCACCTGGCCTGTGACTCACGTGGAGATAACCCCTCCTCATCACGAACCCTGGACTTGGCTTTCATCTGTGTCTTGCCCTCTACTTCCTGTCTTCTAGTTCACCTTTCGATTCCTTCTCTTCTTCCTAAACTCTCTCACCCATGCCCTATACAAACTTACCTTTTCAGTCTCTTCCAACACTTATTCCACCGTCCTTTTTCCTTAATGCTGTTTTCTTCCACTCCCTGAGGAAGAAAACTTGCCCCTTTGTCTTCTTTAGTGGCTCTTACTTGCCTTCTTTAGTGACTCATTACTGGGTATTATTTGTAGCACGTTTTGGCAAAATTGGTGGTGGCAATGAGGTGTGACAGGAAGGCGAATATTCTTGTTGCCGATCATTGCTGGCAAATAGTTCCGTATCTTTTCTCACTGAAACACACATTATTTGAGGCTCTTGCCATTTGGCTAGCCTCCCTTTCACACTCCCCAGGACCATCATTTTTCAGTTCCTGACCATTTTTATTTGACATCTGTTCAGTCCTTTTCTCTGCTCAGTTTCTGCCACCTCATAATTCTTTGTTTTAATGCCAGTGGCCATCACGGTATGTAGTCAGTGGTCACTCAGCCTCCAATAACCCACAGGTCCTGCCTTTGAGAGAACCCCTCCCCAATAAAAGTTTACCCACCAATTTTATATGCCAACCACAAACACCTCCTTTTCTGGATATCTCATTTTCTGATTTCCATTATACCTGTTCTTGGAACTTGGAACCACTAACAACAGCCTTGTTTTCCCCAGTAATGCAGCATCCTTCAGGCATTATTACTTCCTGCCTTCCTCTTCTAGAACAGCGCCCTTGCTTTAAGCATAACCAGATCCCTCCTTTTCTTCCATTGTCCTTCCGGAAAGCCACAGGTTAGGTCACACAATCTGTCTTCTGCACTCCTCCCCTGTAGTGAGTGTTCTCGGGGAAAAGCCCATGACCATGCATATTGAGATTACCAAGTTCACAAGTCTTAGTCCCATCCAGATCCACCCAGTGCATGTTGAGGTGTCTTTGGGATATACAAGAGAAGACATTGAATGGAGGCCAGATGTATAGAATCCAGAGAAAGGTCTGGGTGGTGGGTAGTGGTTTTGGAATTACATTCTCCACTAGATTTTTCTCCTCCACTGCTTTCTTCTCATAAGCGAACAGTGACACCTATATGAGGTCTCCTGGCCATTATGTATTCCCTGCCTCCTGTTGTAAGGAACTATAAATGGCCAATAAACATCTCATCCTAATACATTGAGCCTCATTAATTAACATGGAAATCCGGTTGAAGCCACACTGAGATAGTTTATATTCACTAGATTGGAAAACATTTGTTACTATTTACTTGTTCTTTTAAATATTTATTTATTTAATTTTAGAGACAGAGGAAGGGAGGGAGAGAAACATCAGTGTGCGAGAGGCATATTGATCTGTTGCCTCTTGCACACTTCCAGCTAGGGACCTGGCCTGCAACCCGCGTGTGTGCCCTGACTGGGAATCAAACCAGGGACCTTCCGGTTCACAGGCTGGCATTCAAGTCACTGAGCCACACCAGCCAGGGTGAAACATTTTTTAAAAGTCTGAAAATTTCAAGCATTAACAGTGATCAAGAAAAATGGTCACTCTCATACATGACTTGTAGGGATGCAGACCAGTATCACTTAGGAAAATATTTTAGCATTTTCCAATAAATTTGAAATATGCGTGCCCTGTAATATGGCAAGTTCTCTCTCTCTTCCAATAGAGACAGATATACGTGCCTATATCTCCCTATCTCTCTCTCTCTCTATCTCTGTCTCTGTCTCTGTCTCTGTCTCTGACTCTATCTATCCATATATAATTGACCATTGAACAACACAGGTTTGAACTACATGAGTAATTTATATGTAGATTTTTAAAAATAAATACTACCAACCTATTTTCTCTCCCTTATGATTTTCTTAATAACATTTTCTTTTCTCAAGCTTATTTTAGTGTAAAGTTCAATATATAGTACATATAAAATACAAAAAAATGTATTAATTGACTATGTTATCAGTAAGGCTTCCAGTCAATGGTAGGCTATTTGTGGTTAAGTTTTGGGGGGACTAAAAAGTTATACCTGGATTTTCGAGTGCATAGGAGTTTGACACCCCTAACACTCCCCATTGTTGGAGGGCCAACTGTATATCTCCTAGAGAAGTGCCAGGAAACATGGATGAGATGCTCATGGTAGCAGAGTTTGGAGCAGAAATTTCAAAATAGAAATAAAATAAAGAACTAAATGCAAGCCCAGAAGCATACAGTTTAATACCTGTACAACTTATGTTTCTAAAGCTACAAGGATGTGGAGTCTAGCTCTACAGAAAAACAAGGGAGCGATAACCACATAATTAAAGTTCTGGATATTTCTGGGGATAGAGGGTATTACAGGGAAGTGTAAAATGGGCTTCAATTGTATTACCGACTGCTGTGTGTCATCCTGGGCCATAGATACACAGGTAGGCATCTGTATTACCAGTTTTTATGTTTCTTATTATTAAATATATTTTTTGATGAATGTCTGGAAATATCTTACAGTGTTGACAAATGTAGCCATTCTTCTACTTCCCCCAACTCATGCCACTGTGTCAAAATGGGCTGCCTGAGTCAGTCTCGAGAGGGCGGTTTTAGGAGGTAATTGTAACAATGCCCACAAAGGCTCTAGGCTTTATTTCAATGTAGATTTATTCTCCATTTTTCTGCTGATCCAGACAAAGCAACAGATGTACTGAAGTATAGCCATCTACGAGGACACAGGATTGGAAGGTTCTATTAAGTTGGCTGAAATGAGAACTTGGAAACCTTCATCGTAATGAAACATTTTTGTACAGTAAGTAGATAGAATTCTCAGACTAGAAAAGTGACGCCCAACACTTGGGTGTACTAATTAACTCATGTTCTCCAAGTCTGTTGGGTGTTGTGTATTCACAAACAAGAGATTCTTTAGTAATTATTATAAACTAGTTCTTTACAGACGTTTGTAACCCCAACTAGTAATTTACCCATTAGTCACCCAGTATTGATTAAGTTCTTCTAAACTGTGCTGTTGAATACTAACCACTCAGGAAATACTCTTTAAAAACTGGCCTGGTCCCTGCCCTCTTAGGAACTGCCAATATATATATACTTAAGAAGAATAGGTTGCACCCAGTGTCCCAGTAGAGCTCACTTGGGACAATAATATATGCGGAGAGAGGATTATAGGTGCAGGACTAAAATAAATAAATGCATAAGGTAGTTAAAGAGGGGACCTGTTTTCAGAAAAAGGCGTTGTCAGAAGCAAGGACATGCGTCACATGCCAATTGTCCACATTAGTTGGTGGAAATTAGGAAATGACTGTGGATCATAGGCAGTGGGTATCACTGGGTATCAACTAATTGTATAGCCAAATATAATAACCAAATATTGTAACAGATAACATATGCAGACCAATTTCCTAAAGCACCAATGAAGCATAAAAGTTTGGATGTTCATGTCATATTTGTCAAAAAATGTCAAAAGTTGACATTTCTGGGATTTAAAATTGGCACCGTGACTGGGACATATGGACCAACTTTTCGTTTCAGAGGTATTTACAACAGAACACAGAACCACAATCTCTTCCGTTCTTCTGAGGATTCTCAACGATCGCCTCTTCTTATGCACGTGAGCATCTGTGCATTTTCCTGGGGAACTTACCAGGAGTGGGACTGATAGGTCATAGCATAGGAATGTCTTTGAATTTACCAGATAATGTCAACTGTTTTCCAAATGGTCGTACCAGTTTACACTGCTGCCAGCAGTATATTTATTTGGGACTTCATTAATGATTCACTTAATAAAGTTTCACAATATTTTCCAGTAAAAGTATTACATGTCTCTTGGTAGGTTTATTGCTAGATACTTGAACATTTCCAGGAATATCTCTTTAAGTTTTAGTTTTCTGAATATTTGTTGTCGGTGTATAAATATTGTTAATTTTGTATCTGCTAATCTGGCTAAATTGTGATTCATTCCAATAGTTGGCTTGTGCGTTCTTTGGATTTCTGTGTTTATACTCATATGCAAATAGGAACGGTTTAGCATCTTCATATTATTAACTTCTTATTTTGCTGCTCTGGACAGCACAACCCTGAGGACCAGGCGTCATCATGGACATTCTCGTCCTGTCATCTTCCCTTTTTACATCTCAACCTTTTCCACTGAGACTTCTTTCCTTTTGCTCTTTTGCATTTCTTTTTGCAAGAGTCTGTTGATGGTGACTTCAGATAATCTCATTTAAACTTTTTATTGATATGTATTTTTGCCGAGTATAGAATTCTAGCTTGCCAGTAATTGCTTTTTCAGTACACTGAAGACCATTTCCACTGCCTTCTGATGTTTTCACTTTTGATTTAGAGAGATCATGTCTTTCTAATAAAGTGCAGTAAGCTATATTGAAAACAAGGTAGGAAGCCAGGTTCCTAACACTAACTTTTTAAGGTACCTTTCCTCATTATTTGCTACTCAAACATTTATGCCACCACTGAGAAATTTAGAATTATAATTTAAAGGTCTCAAGTTATCCTGCCATTACAAAAGAATGGGCTCAGATGCCATTGGAATGACACTGGGTTCATGAGATAGGGTTTGTTTTGGCCACAAGGGAAAAAAGAAAGAGAAAGGAAGGAAAGAAGGAAGGAAGGAATTAACCATTAACAGTGACTTAAAGCATATTTATTATTTGCTTAATTAGTACAGAGGTTCCGAATTCAGTTACATAACATCTCACAAACACACCTATTACACACAAGAAGACATGTCTTCTCTTCGATTAGGGTACGTGTAAGTTTATTGATATTTTGGAAGTTCTTGTCGCTAAGCACCCTCCAGCCAAAGTTGTTAGCCTATGGGACATGTGTGACTAAGAAGAAAAAGTCATCTTTTCCCCTCTATGCTATATTACCTGTCACGTTGCCAAAGGGTTGGATAGCATCAGCTCTCAGACTGATTGCAAACCCCGCCTCAATTTTGCATGCTGTATCATGTACGCCTCCCTCTGAAAGAAATGGAAAGGAACCAAAGACATTCTTTCCTTCCAAGCTCCCGATCATTTAAAAGATTAGGAGCCTTCAGAAACAGTGACAATTACTACATGACCTAAATCAAGATATTACGTGCTAAAAAGCAGGCAAGGTTTACTGTGGATGATCCTTGATTTATACAATGAAGAACTACTGAAACATACTTACATCTTACTTTTACTTTTTACTCTAGCTAAAGCCTTTGTAATGTTTTTCTCCTTGTTAATTCCATGTAGCTACTGACTTAAATAGTGCAGTGGATTTTAATCACCACCCATCTAAATTTATCATGATCCACTAAGCTCAATATTGTCTTATTTTTGGACAGTTTTGAACTTAGTCATCACTGTAATCCCCATGCTTAGTCACAGAACTCTGCAATATTTATAATTAAGGAGTGGCTTTGTGGGCTTTTTTCAGAAGCAAAAACTAAATTCCTGACCAGTTAGAAATCAAGTTTCCGGGATTTTAAACAAGTTTTGTGAAATAAAGAGGGCAAGCGTTCCCATTTGCTCAGAATCCTAGAGTCGTTCTTACAGTTCAGATGCTTTTCTACATGACATTTTTTTGAAGGGAGCAAATTTTTTTCTGTTTATTTCTCCCCAACTAGCATAAATTTGTACTTTGGGTTGAGTATGGAAAATTTTCTCAGGGAATAGGAGTCAGTTAGTTTACATAATCCAGACTGAATATATGTACAGTTATTTAACATAAATTCAGTATTCCCTAACTTCTAATCCACAGAGTGAGTGCAGACATCTCTAGAGTTGTGTTTGGGATCCCAGCACTCTCAGAGTGGAAGGAAACCACTGCAGCACGCCATGGATACTGAAGAAAACACGGCTGAGCTGGTGAGTAAATGCTCTTTAATCCTTTCGTGTTGAATATTCTTGCTTTTGACTTTTTTAAAAATTATTTTATTGCTGTTCAGTTATACTTGTCTGCGTTTACCCTCCACCATTCTCCTCCCCACCCCAGCCTTGCTTTTGACTTTTAACATTTAACCCTTCCACAAAATTAATTGCATTTTTTGATGTTTGCTCCTACGGGATGAGTAGAGTCTGAGATTTTATTATCAGTAATCATAAGTGTTGAGAGAGTTATTTAATTTGTCAAATACTGCTTTCATGTCATTGGGGGGTTTTGCGTGAGATGTTTTGCTTAAATTTTGACATTTATGTCAGAAACCTATAATAAGGTACCAGTAGACAAAATTTGAGTAGATGGTTTGAAATGCGTGTTTATAGCAAATATTAACAATATTATGTATATCTGTGCATATTTTCATTCAATGAAAATATTTATTCTCTTTGGCCTACTTGTATTTAAACTGGTGTGTGGAAAAATGTCTTATGGCAGAGGAACTTACGCTTAAAATGTGTTCTTCTAGTAATGTAAAAATTCTACTTCTTAGAACATATAAAGGGTCTCATTCCCCATTCAAACAAATTCCTTTATTTTACAAATGAGGCAATGAAAATATTAGAAGTCCAACTAGCCAGCGGCAGAACCAGCAGCTGAACTCAAGTTTCTCACATAACAATCATTTCATTGTAAGAAACTATTTTTCAAAATCCCTGACAACTATGTTTCTAACAAAGAAAAATAAATTTTATAATTAACCTGAGGTTGTAGAACCAAGTGACAAGTCAAACAAGATAAACACAAAGATAGGATTTGACATTGGAATTACTTTACAACTTGAAGGTTGTATTTTTGATCAGTTTGGGGATTCATTAACTATATCTCCATAACATTAATTGATAGGATGCCCCATATGTCAAAGAAGCTGGAAAATGTCATTGCTTGAATATCTTCTGTGCATCATTTTGTCTCTATTTCATAATATAGTAAATATGAATATGGTATGTTCCCACATACAGAAAACATTTATGCAATTTATCTCACAAAGTCAAATAATTCGTTAATTGTGCTAAACAAATACAAACAGTAAAATCAACTTCTAAGACTAAGAAAAGGAATAGTTAGAATTTTCCATTTTTAGTAATCTGATGACAATCTCTTAGATCCCCCAAAACAAGGGACACAAGATACTTTTTACAATTATTCTATGACTTTATTTTAGAACATTTAGAAAATGTAGAAAATTACAGAGAAAAATAGTCACCTATGATTCATCCTAAAGAAAATTACTGCTAATATTTTGCTTCTTTTATCCTCCCACTCCAATCTAATGTAATTTTATTGTTTTAGATGATTTATTTTACCTTATGAATTTTCTGTCACTTTACTTATTTCTTTTCCTCTGAAGTTTTTTGTAAAGGTCTTAATTAAAATTCAGGGAACCAAGAGCTTGTGCTACTGAAAACTTTTATAAAGAGGACATTTATTTAAGTGGTGCTTTTGTTCTTCAGTAAAGTTCCACGGTTTTCTTTATATTA
Source organism: Phyllostomus discolor (assembly GCF_004126475.2). NCBI lineage: Eukaryota > Metazoa > Chordata > Mammalia > Chiroptera > Phyllostomidae > Phyllostomus > Phyllostomus discolor. The sequence continues at coordinate 13,948,721 of NC_040911.2, read as the reverse complement.
GGCCTATGGTGTTTTGTATGCTTAACCATTTCAGGTGCTTTATTACTACTGCAAATAGCAGTTCTAATACACACACACACACACACACATAAAACAAGCTCTGTTATCTATAATTTTCATATTTTAACAACCAGCTAACTTAGTGAGTTATTATTTTTGATAGATTACATGGGATTTTGTTTGGACACAATCATATCACGTGCAAACAATGTTAGTTTTACCTTCACATTTCCATTATTGATACATATTGATGAGAATGTTTGAAAAATTACCTGATATTGGTGGTCAGAGACATTCGTCATCTCTGGCTGTAAAGGAAGGCATCTGACATGTCGCTGTCACCATAATCCTGGCCATTGGTTTGAAGTCAGTATTTCTTGTCGTAACAGAATTATTCTTTTATTTTTATTTCTTCAAGATTTGTGTTGTTTGTTTGCTTGTGTCAGGGCTGAGTACTGAAATTTGTTAAATGATCCTTGGGCATCTACTGAAATGATCATTTCAGTAGACCATTTATTTTTCTTCTCTGATCATTTGATTATAAAATGCATTTTATAATTTAGACCATGAACCCATTTTTAGAGTTTTAGATTCTCCTAGAATTGGATAGTTCTTTATTTAATATATGGCTGAGTCATGTAATTTTTCTTATATTTTATACATTTATGTTTCTGGATAACCTAAACTTTCTTTAGCCTTAAAAACCAGGGTTGTTTGTTTTAAATTCTTTCTCTGCAGTTACCCAGAAATCCCTACTGTTCCAATGAGGGATCACACTGCGGCTGTAGATTGCCTCATGTGACCTTCCAGCCACAATGGGTAAGGTTTGAGAACTGGGGTGGGGGGGTGTGGGGAGTCCTCAGTAGTCCTTTGGGACAATGAAAACATGGGACACGAAGGCCCTGCCTCACAGCCACTCTGCAGGGCTCTGCTCTCCTTTAACCCTTCACTTGCCACTCATCCATTGGCTAGTCTACACTTCTTCCCAGCTGCCACTTCATGATCTCTGGGCAAAACCTAGAGCCCACAGCTCCCAGACATTTATCACTGTTGTATTCTGTTCCTTTAAGATCCCCTCCATACCAGAGATTTTCTATTTTGCTGTCTTTCCAAGCTCAGTGAAAGTCCTTTCATTTATGTTTAATAGATAAAAATGTATTTAATAAATACCCTTCTAATGATAAACTCTCAATACATAATGTTAAAACAGGAAATAATGATAAACAAGGAAAAATACTGGCAATTTTCCATTACCTAAAGATAATCAATACAAATGTTTTGATATGTCTATTCATTATTCTTCTGCCCATGAGGACCAATCAGATAATTTAATTTATGCTACAATGTCAGTAGCCAGTAATAACCGAACAAATATATCCCTGAGGCAATTTACTTGCCTTTGTAATGACACCTTATTGCTTTAGTATGAAAAGGTAACTAGGAGGAGACATTACGTTCTCATGGAATGTGGGCAAGGGGTGTGTATGTATGTGTGTATGTTGGGGGGTGCCTATTTGAAAGAGAGAGAGAGACAGAGTGAGTGGGTGCTGATAAATTGTGCTTTAAATTACAGCATTTGAAGTAATGGGAAAGGTTAGCTTTATTCTAGTTGCAATCATGTCCCTAAGTTACCACTATGTAATTTGCTGAAATATCCCCTTATGTTAAGCCTTTGCAGGTTGCCGCAAAACCATGGTCACTCTGGAAAACATTTCTGGTGTGTCTGCTGGCCTGTCTGATTGCCGTGACCCTTGTTGTTCTGGTTGTGTATTTTGTTCACCTTGGCAAGCCCATCTTCATCATTCATGCGGACGGGAAGGCCAGTCATGTGGCCTGCACCTCTGGCTCTGGCCCATCTCCTGCCGCAGTTCCTACCCGGTATCCTACCCCATCTCCTGCCCCAGGTCCTACCCCATCTCCTGCCGCATTTCCTACTTCATCTCCTGCCCCATCTACCCTTCACGGATCTCAGAGCACCCTGCCTTCTACCTCTGTGACCAACCAAAGCTCTTCAAGCACGGTGCGTCCATCTGCCGTGGAGACCACACTGGAACACGAAGTCCTCATTGAAGAAGAAGAAGAAGGGGGACATCCTTGAGCCCTCAGCTCTCCTCAAGCCAGGTCAACACTCTTATGCTGAAGGAGGCTCATCTAAGCTAATCTGTCCTCCCTGACAAGAGATTCCAAAGCATTTGACTTCATGAGATCTTGCCCCTCTTGCTCGGTCACTGGCTGGATTCCCATATGGTGATGGCTCAGTCTCGGGACTGGCAATGTTCAAATGATCAGAAAAGTTTCAGCTCTGCCTGGTCAACTCATCTAGATGGGGTCCAGAGTTTTCTCTTGATCCCTTTCATACAACTGGCCTCGGTTAGCACCCATGAAGTTTTAGCTGCTGCAGAGGCCATCACATGGATCCTGCTCTACTTAAGCTAGTATGTGTCGTTTGTTATTGACTATTTCTCAGTCTATCTTCAGCATTTGTATCCCAGCTGAGAAAGAGAGAAATGTTCAAGCAAAGTGATTATTGCTCACTGATTATTAAATACCTATGGATCATTATGTAAGTGTTCTTTTTACTGGGGAATGGAGAAAAGAAGGGGAGATCACTGAGGACAGGAATAATCAAGGGGGATTTTAGAGAAGGGCTGACAGTTGAAGAAGGGTAAAAATTTGGATTTAGGTAGAGGTCATTAAAACAGAAAATGATAGGACTAAGGGGGTTTAATAGGTTTAAAATGAAAAGTACACTTAGAAACACTTTAAATGTCCAAGTGATGTATTTTTATATCTGCACCTTTTTCACTGACATTATCAATATGATTTTCCATATTTGATATGCTGCTTAATCTCTAAACCACTATAAACTACATGTATAAAATATGAATATTTAAATTGTGTCATACTTTGTAATGTAAATTTGAGAGCACATGCTTATCATTTGTTGTGAAACACAGACTCTTGTCCATTATTACTTATATTCTAAGTGTTTGGTACTTAGTAAAAGCATGAACATTTCAATCTGGAAAAGACTTCAGAGCAAAGTCATCTGCCCATTCCCCTCTCCCTATCCTCCAAACTCCACAAGGGTAGTAAGTGTGGATAAATTTTTTTCCAGTATGGTAGTGAATCAATTCATTTCTCTTATAATTTTGTCTTAATTGCTTGTGAAAAAGAAAGATTCAATTCACTAGGTTAAAATGTGCTTCCTTAGATAATTTAAACCTTGTTATGTGATTTAAAAGAAGAGCTTTTAATAAAAGATTAATTTACTGCTATTTTTTTTTTTAAGTTTTGTATTCTAGCTGCTGTTTTCTTCCTTTACTCTTAGGAAGTACAGAAGGCAGTGTGATAATACAGGAAGGATAATTTCTTTGTGTTTAAGGAGAACCTTCTCTTAGCAATGAAATTCCTACATTGAGTATTTGGCTGAAGGACATTGTAATTGAGGTTGTTAAGGTTCTGTGCTTTGTGGAGCAGAGATGTGCATGAGCTCACAGATTCTTTCATTGCTTTAGACTTTCACGGTTTAATAAAACAGTAAAAAAAATAGTAAACAGATTTGTGGGAAATATTTTCACAATTTAAAGTATCTAACAAAAATTGTACAAAGCACTATGAAAATATTAAGTGACGTGTGCCTGTCCAGTAAATAAATACCCAGTTTTAATGATTTGTTTAGCAAATATTGAAGCCATACATGCTCTAACATTATTGTTTTAGAAATGTATTCACCGCACCTACATGACAGGAATGTATTTTACATCAGGAAGCTTCTCTATTTAAAATGTCTTCTACAAGCACTTTGGGGAGTCCATCGTTTTGCTCCTAAATTCCAAGTGATTCATGTGGCATTAAAACATCAAGTTTTCAAATATACTTTACCAAATAACTGTGTATAACTCATTTCTTTGGATGCCTTATTAAAAAGGGAATCCAAAGAAGTGCATTTACCTATACAGATAGAAGTTCCAGGTATCTACACAGAAAATATGCTGTAATAGGTAGCCCTGCTCTGTGATGACGCTCGCAAATACTTTGGGGAACCCGTTCAGAAGGCACACTGTTTAAGCCACTGGCTTTGATGTTGTGTGGTTTCCAAAGCTTTTTGAGCTTTGTCAGCATCTTTGTAACACATGATCCATGAATTTTCACCTGCTTTGTACTTAGTTCTTCAGCAACCTCCTCAGCTTCTTCTTAAGACACCTGGAATGATGGGCTTCAATGTCAGTGTCACAATCAAGGCAAACATGTTTCCAGTTTGTCCCTTCTCTAGCTGACTGTTGTCATGGCACCCTGAGAGCATTTTCAAAGTTTGGTAGAAATCCCTCTTTGTCCTTCAAAGTGCTCCCTGCCATCAAACAGTTTCTTTCTAAAATCACATGCAGTGTTCATGCTTTTTCCCCACCGGGACTTTAATTTTTTTTAAATTAGATTTTCTACTTACGTTTCCTCCTCATATTTTTTAATGATATTTTAATACCCAACTGGACAGGATGAGTTTTACAATGTCTGTAACGTGCCTCAAGGCAAACACAAACAAAACACGTGGTAGTAGATTAACAACCAAAAGGAGCAGTGGGCCCAGTTGTGCACAGGGGCGGGATGTCACCAAGATAACAGCGTGGGAGACGGCAGCCTCCCTGCACACCCCCCCCCCCCCCCACCTAGATCAACAATCAGAAAGCTACTGATGAATAAAGCTGCGGAGTTTGCTTAAGACACTTCAACAACCGCAGAACACACACACAAACCCAGAATAATTGCAAATACAGAGAAGGAAGACCGCTTCATTTTGTCTGAGTCATCCCGTCTCCCACTCAGGCATTGTTCAGCACCAAGAGGGATTGTCCCAGCTAGAAAGAATTCTGCTTGCCAGGAAAAGATGAGTGGGGTGAGCAACCAGCCTGCCCAGCCCTTCAGTGCATCGCACAGATTCCGGCTTTGGCTTTGCCCTACCCAGACTGGCAAAGCTGAGACATGCAGAGATGGCGAAGAACAGCGCAGAAAGGCAGTGGCTACTGGTGGCAGCCCTGCAGCTGGAGTCATGCCTGTTCTACACATAAATCCAGCAGCTTTTGCCACTGAAGAAGGAACCAATGGCCAGCATAGCTGCAGATTTCACCAGGTTTTGCTCCTCCTGAGTACTTGTGTTTGCTCACACCAGCTGCCACAGTCCCTCCCCACTCCCTTCCATCCCTGCCCCCACTGGACCCTGGTAACTGCATGGGCAGCCAGCCCAAGCCACTAGGCTGCAGAGTGTGAGATACGGGCACAGACCCTCACAGCGGATGCCCACTACAGTGTGCATGCATGGGAATAGCCGCCCCAGCTGCGCCCTTGTGCTCTGCAGGCCTGTCACCTGCCACAGGCCTCCACCGTTGTCTCATATCTGGGGTAGATGGGATAGCCACGAGAGAGCAGGTGACAGCCAAGGGTCCACTGCTGCTTGTGGGCTCAGATCAGGACCTGTCTCTGTCATTGGCCTGTACTGCTGTGCTTACCCCAAGCTAGCCGCTCCAGCTGTGCACTGAGGCCCCCAGCCCAACTCATCACGAGCTTCCACTGCTGTGTACTTGTAGTGAAATACAGCAGCCTACGTAGTGCACACCACCAGTCAGGACCCCCACAGCTGCCTCTATGCCTGCAGGTAGCCCTGGCCCATACCACGGTGTGCGTGTTGGTGAAAGGCCCCTGCCACCACACAGGCACCTGAAGCTGGCCCCGCAGCCAAGAGTGGTACACCACTATCATTGACCACGACTGTGGGGTCCCTCGTCACTGGACCTGGAAGTGCTGCTGAAGACCCCAACGGTCCTTGAAGCCACCACAGGCTCCTCACTGTGCTGGTCAAGGACCACGTGGCTGTCCAAGTTGGGGCCTCTTTATATCCTCTTGGACCCATTGCCACATGTATGCCCTACACCACCAGACTTGGTTCTCCAGGTGCTGCAACGTGCCCGCACCCCCACGTAGGAGTACCCCTGAGCCGAAGTCAGTTCATACAGTCTGGGGAGGTGACTCCTTCTTCAAATGTGCAGACAGACACTCACATGAGGCTGCACAGTCGTGGGGAGTCAGAGAAACGTTAGCCCACCGAAGGAACACAGTGCACTTCCAGCAGCTGGTGGAAAATGAATGCATTTCCAGGAGTTACCCAACAAAAAAATCTAGATAATTGTTATGAAGATTCTCAGAGAGCTACAAGTGAACACAGATAAACACTTTAAAAATATCAGGAAAACAATATATGAGAAGTTCAACAAAGTGACAGAAAACATAAAATAAGAGCCAAACAGAAATTGGGGGGCTGAAGAATTCAATGACTGAATTAAAGAACTCAGTAGACAGCTTCAGTAACAGACTTGGCCAAGCAGAACAAAGAACTGGGAACCCTTAGAGAGATTAATGATACTCTCCAACAGGAAAAAAAAAACAAAAAAAGAAAGAGTAAAAAAAATCTATGTAATCTATGGGTTAAGTCAAAACAATCAGTTTAAACTTTACTACAGTTCCAGAAATAGGAGAGAGGAAAAAGAGGACAGAAAATTCATTTAAAGAAAGAATGGCTGAGAACTTCCCAAATCTGGAAGATATTCGGGCATCAAAGTTTATGAAACTCATGTTTCACTAAAGAGACTCAAATAAAAAGGATCCTCTTCAAGACACCCTGTAATAAAACTGTCAAAAAAGGATAAAAAGAGCCTTAATCTTTTCATTTCAGCTTAAAGACTCAGCATTTCTGGTAACGAAAGTCTAGTGGTGATGAATTAACTTGGCTTTTGATTGTCTGGGAAAGTCTTTATCTCTCCTTTTATGAGGCCAGAATTGTGCTAATACCAAAGCTGGATAAGGACACTATAAGGAAACACAACTACAGGCCAATATCCTTAATTAGTAAATATGCAAAAATTCTCAACAAAATATTAGCAAATCAAATGCAACAGCACCTTAAAAAGGTCATAAACCATGGTCAAACTAAAAAGTTTCTGAACAGCAAAGGAAACCATCAACAAAATGAAAATGCAACCTGCAGAATGGGAGAAAATATTCGCAAATCAAATATCTGGTAAGGGGTTAATATCCAAAGCACATAAAGAACTCAAACAACAGGAAAAAAGAGTCTGATTAAAACATAGGCCGATGAACTGAATAAACATTCTTCTCAGCGAAGACATACGAATGGCCAACAGGTCCATGAAAGGTACTCATCACCAGGGACAAACCAAAACCACGAGGAGATGTCACCCCACACTTGTAAGAATGGCTATGTTCAAAAAGACAAGAGTTAAGTGTTGGTGAGCGTGTGAGGAAAAGGAAACCCTTGTGCACTATTTGTGGAAACGTGAATTGGTGCAGCCATTATGGAAAACCGCATATAGCAGCTGTCCCCAACCTTTTTGGCACTAGGGACCAGTTTTGTGGAAGACAGTTTTTCCACAGACGGGGATGGCAGGAGGAGACAGGAGGCGGCACTCAGGCAGTAATGCAAGCGAAGCTTCCCCAGCTCTCCTGCCCGCCACTCACCTCCTGCTGTGTGGCCCAGTTCTTTTTTTTTTTAAAGTATATTTTATTGATTATGCTATTACAGTTGTCACATTTTTTCTCCTTTTTATTCCTCTCCGCTCTGCATATTGACCGGTACCAGTCTATGGCTTGGGGGTTGGGGACCCCAGTATATAGGATCCTCAAGAAATTAAAAATATAATAGAGCAATCACACTTCTGGGTGTACACTGGAAAGAGACGATAACAGAATCTGGAAGAAATATCTGCATTCCCGTGTTCATTGCAGTGTTCTTCCCAATGCCAACACATGAGAATAGCCTAAGTGTCTGTCAAAGATGAATGACTGAAGAAGACACTATATATATATATATATATATATATATATATATATATGCACACAGACATACCTGTCCAGAAGGTATCCAACCATGTAATATGAAAAATAGAGACATTTATGGAGGAAGATACGATACAAGGAACATTGTACACAGGACAATGATGCCTCAGTCCCCTTTAAAGTAGGCACCTTGGTACCTTGTACAGTTGTCCAAATTCCCATCAGCTGTCCCATCATACTTTCCTGACTCTCATTGATGGTCTGAAATCTCTTCCCCTTCAAAGGTGATTTTAGTTTTGGGAAAAGCCAGAAGTTGCGGAGTGCCAAACCTGGGCTGAGTTAGGCAGGCTGGGTGATCTGATGTTTTGCCAAAAATCTCTGGATGAGACGTAATACATGAGTGGGCGCATTGTCACGATGAAGCTGCCAATCACCAGTTGCCCACAGCTGCAGCCTTCTGAAAATCATCTGAAATTTTCCATGGAGGAACTTTCAAGCTGAATGCAAAAATTGATGCAAATCTGTTGTGTTCTACTGGCTTAGTCATTTTGAATGTGACGGCCACACAGTACACATGCTAACTCAACAGCATCTGCCGCCCCCACTGACCAGTACAGTGAAGTTGTCATTGTTCACACGTGCACATTCCAGTCATCTCTCCCTGGCTGCCAGGTTATGTCGATGCTGCATGAACCATTCTTGTAATGTTAACAATGGCTGGACTTTTTCTGGATGGATTTATATAATATATACTATATATATATACTATATATGTATATACACACATACATACATACATACATACATGGTGGGGCAAAAGTAGGTTTACACTTGTTCCTATGGAAAATAATACTATAATTAATAAATAACAATATAAGATTAAACTGTTTTGTGTACTCACAACTGTAAACCCACTTTTGTGACATTTGTGACAACATGAATGAAATGCAAAGACATTGTGCTAGGTGAAATGAACCAGGAAGACAGGCAGATACTCGGTGATATCACTTACATGTAAGATGCAAAAAAAGCCAAAATTGTAATAACAAAACTGAACAGTGATTACCAGGGGCAGGGGGCGGGGTGGGGAGAATGGAGAGATGTTTGTCCAAGAGCACACGTTATAAGGTAAGTAAGTCCTGGGGATATAATGCATGACATGGTGATTATAGTTAACAACTCTGTATTATATACTTGGAAGTTGCTAAGAAGAGTAAATCTTAAATGTTCTCCCCCAAGAAGGAAATGGTAATTGTGTGACCTGGTGGAGGTGTTAGCTAAGCTATGATGGAAATTATTTTGCAACATATAAGTGTTTCAAATCAACACATTGCACACCTTAAACTTACATGATGGTATATGCCAATGATATCTTAATAAAGCTGGAAAAATTGATGACATGAAGTAATTGTGCACAACAACTAATGTTACATTTTCCAGCAGCAGTTTGGATGTGTTTGCTCCAAGTGTAGCCTGGTTTTTAAGTAACCCTGTCAGCACCCATGCTTCTGTATCAGTTATATCTGTTTCTATATTTGCAGTCGTCCTAAAGGAAGACATGGGCATATCTTGCAAATAAAAACAGAAACCCTAACTCATTACTTACTACTTACTACACCAAGGACCACTGTATTACTTAAGATACATTCAGCTATGTGTGACGGATGTTCCTGAATTATAGTCAAGTTGGAGGACTTATTGAAGAAAATATATAGAAGTTTCTCTCACATACAGGGCAGAAACTGAAGGTAGTTGGTCCAGAGATGGAAAAAGTAACTTCATGGCTAAGAGAGACCTAGACCCCTTTATCTCATTGCTCCGTGTACCAAGCATTTGACTTGTACTTCACAGTTCGAAATGGCTGCGTAAGCACCAGTCATTTTGTCTGCATTCCAGCCAGCAGACAGGAAGAGAAATAGATCCTTTCCTCTAAGCATATTTCTCAGAAGTTGTACCCAACAATTTTATTATATCCCATTGCCGTAAATTAGTCAGTCACACAGCCACACCCAGCTGGCAGGAAGACCAAGGAATGGAAGGATTGCTCTGGATATTTGTGTGACCACTGAGAGGTCTCTTTATGAGAAAAACAGACAGAATGGATATTCTGAAACAACCCGGAGTCTCTGTCACAACAATTAAATCCAATAGTTTTTAGAGGAAGAAGTAAGCATTTCACTTCAAATTCTTAATCCTTCTACGAACCCCAGGTACTCTTTCATAAACATTCTCACAGTTGCGAAATTATAACAGTGCCTAATAATCATGAGTCAGATGTGCTCAGTTACAGGGTCAAAGGGAGATGACCTCAGGTGCCAAGCACACCAGCCGAGGATTAAGGTCTCTGGGAGCTCCACCTGGCACAGGTGAGCATCAAGCGCCCTTCCCTGAAGGAGGGAGTTCATGCCTTACGTTTTTGTGTGTCCCTGCAGAGCCCAGCCCTGTGCCTGGACGGGGAACACAGGGCAACTACTAGGGCACTGGCTACAGCCCAGCAGCGGCACGCAGGAAGGGACCGTGGAGATTATCTAAGGCAAATGCTCCACTTTTGAGATAAAGATCCTGAGCCGGGATAAGGCGGTGAGTGGTGAGTGCTGACACAGTGCCACGGACTGGAGCCCCGTCGTCTCTCCCCACAGTGTGTTAGTGAGTGGTCGTGCCGAGATGGCGTGACTCGGATCTCGGGCTGAGCACTAACGAGAAACCCTCCACTTGACATGTTCTGACCGCCATTCTGACTTTCCTCCTGCATGCATGAATGCGTTCAACTCACATTTTACTAATGCTTCATGTTTAACTTTATTTTTCTTGTATTTTTCCATTATCATGTATCCCCCTTATGCCTCCCTGCCACTCCCGCAGTCACCACATTGTTGTCCTTGAGTCCTCTTTCCTTTTTTTGCTCGATCCCTCCACCCCCTGGACCAGGGGGGTTGCCTTCAAAGGGCCAAAATAATCTAAGGACTGTATAGATGTAACTACTCCTTAACTGTTAAGGAGTTGAAATTACATTCAGCCCTTGGAAGGCGACTATGAGGCTGATGTGGCCCCCGGTGAGCATGAGTTTGACACCCCTGCCCTAAGCCCTTCTCCCCACTAGCTGTCATCTGCTCTCCATCTATGAGTCTGTCTCTGTTTTGCTTGTCAGCTCACTTTGCTCATTAGATTCTACATATGAATGAAATTGTATGGCATTTGTCTTTCTCTGACTGGCTTATTTCACTTAGCATGATTTTCTCCAGGTCCATCCACACTGTCACAAAGGATAAAATCTATTTTTTCATGTCTGAGTAGTATTCCATTGTGTGAATGTCCCACAATTGTTTTATCCACTCATCTACTGATGGACACTTGGGCTGCTTCCATATCTCGGTGAGTATATAATATGTAAATGATGCTGCAATGAACACAGAGGTGCTTTTGTTCTTTTGAATTAGTGTTTTGGGTTCCTTCGGATATATTCCCAGAAGTGGAGATGCTGGATCAAAAGGCAGATCCATTTTTAATTTTTTGAGCTACCTCCATACTGTTTTCCATGGTGCTACACCAATTTGCATTTCCACCAGCAGAGCAAAGGGTTCCCCTTTCTCCATATCCTCGCCAGTATTTATTGTTCATTGATTTATTGATGATAGTCATTCTGACAAGCGTGAGATGGTGTCTCATTGTGGTTTTTAATTTTCATTTCTCTGATGATTAGTGACATTGAGCATCTTTTCATACAGGAAACCATCAACAAACTGAAAAGACAACCTATGGAATGGGAGAACATATTTGCCAATACATATAATGAAGGGTTAATATCCAAAATTTATAAAGTACTTATAAAACTCAACACCAAAGAAACAAACAATTCAATCAGAAGATGAGCAAAGGATCTGAATAGACACTTCTCCAAAGAGGACGTGCAGATGGCCTGCAGACTTGTTAATACCTCATTTTTATGTATTTTATTTCCAGTTGGAAGAAAATAATACACTCCAAAGAAATTTTACTCTTATATCTTTCCATCATGTCTTCAATTTGACTTTCAATTTTCCCTGAGAACCAGGTTTTCTTTTTTTCATGTCTCAAAGGGTTTTATGTTTATCTCTAAATATAGTAAATAGAGTAGTTGAAGTGTACAAGGTCTCAAACCAAAGTGTCCTACTTCCTGTGTGACCTTTGGCAAATTACCTCACCTCTCTGTGCCTCCGTATCCTCATCTAGGAAGTGGACTTACTTCATATGTCTATTGTGAAGGGTGAATAGATTAATACACGTGAAACATGTAGCCTGGCACCTGGCAAATGTTCAGTAAACATTATCTGAGGGTACTGGTGAGTTCTTAAGTCAAGGACAGTGTTACCCTTACCACCTAGCACATTCTGTCCATTGTTCTTCCTATAATTTACAGGATTAATTAATTTAATTTAATTATTAATTTAATTATTAATTAATTAGTTAAATTAATTAATAATTTATATGCATTTAGAAAATTACAACCAATATTGACATTCAGCTAAGAAAAAATGTCACAACATCGTTGGAGCTTCTGAGAGAGCATGACTATGTGGTTATGTAAAGCTGAATAGAGGCTCGGGGTTGGGTGGGATAAAATTAAAAGGCACCTGCAATGGTAGGAGGTAAAGATCGAGTGGGGGATGACAGGACTCCCTCCCCTCCTGCGGGAGGAGCGAGGCGAAGGTGCTAGTAGCTGGCTAAGCCACGTTAAGGCATCTCCTCAAAGTAAAAAATAGTTGTGAAACATATTTGGCTATTTTTTAAAAATTGGGAACCAGTTAGAACCACCTTAGTACCAAAAATTAAGATTTAAATAAAAAAAAAAATAAAGGGTAAAGGAGGTCAAATATGTGGTGACAGAAGGAAGTATGACTTGGATGGTGGCATACGTTATAGAATTGTTGGAATTTATATAATCTCATTAACCAATGTCACCCCAATAAATTTAATTAAAATATTTTAGAGAATGAAATCTATTTTTGTATATTTCAGCTTATACGGTGCTTTAGGTTCTCACAGACCCTTCCCCAAGGCCGTCTTAATAACAGATATGCCCTTAAACCAATTGCTCTTGACCAGTAAGCCAGATTGTCCTGGTCCTGAGGTGAGCCAGGGCAGGAGGGTAAACTCAGTTACTTCCACACATCTCCTGTCTGGGGAAGTGTTCGCATCGTGCCAGGATTCCTCGTGAGAAAATGGGGGCTTCGCACACAGAGCACAGCCCGAGAACGGCACGAGGGGCGCAGAGCCCACCCTGCACAGGGAACCACCAAGGCAGGGTGGAGGCCTTGCTTCTGCCACTCACCAGCCAGCTGTGCGCCCTCGGCAGACCCTTTCCCACTTGCAGGAAATCAGCGCCTCCGTCTACGAAAGAGAGATAATCACTGTTGTTTCCAAGGTGGTTTTGAAGACGATGTGGCATGTTGAGCATAAAAGCACTTTGCAGGTATGAAAGATCATACCAATAAAGAGTGGTATCATTCCTTTTGCCCCTCTTTGGGGATGAAGAACTACTTGATTTTCAACTTTAGGTGCGGCATGGTTCTATTGTTCTAGACAAATGAGGCTGTGATCCAATGTGGTCAGTAATAGAGACTTTTGGAGCAGAGAGACTTGGGTTTGAACATCAGTTCTTTGTGTAAGGTGGGTAGGCCTTTACCCTATCCAAATCTCGGAGTTGGAGATAGTTGGGTATAACATTGAGCTGATAAGATGAAATAGGATCGTATTTTTCAGTGGGATAGTTGTATCCTATAGTTAAGTGTTTGCCATGGGTCAGTGGTAGTAAGATAGTCTTACGATTTCCATTTTAAATGCCCGGATTATTCCTACTTTGCTTCAGGACTCCTCCTAGACCAGACTGTGGAGCAGGTGGTGTTTGTTCTCACTGACACCTCACCCTCCTCCGGAGCCCCCTTCCACTGGGACTCCACACGGCGCCCGGCCCTGAACCCGGGCTTGTTTTCCACGGGCAGCAGGTGATACTCAGCGCTGGGGGCGTCACGGTGATTTGGTATGCATGTACTTTGTGAAAGGATTCCCCCATCTAGTTCATGAACACATCCATCACCTCACTTTATTCATCTTTTCTTTTTATGTGAACATTTGAGTTGTGCTCTCTTAGATTTCAATATTACAATACAGCATTTCAACAGCAATAACTGTTTTTCCTTATATCTTCAGATCTAATTTATCTTACAGCTGGAAGTTTGTATCCTTTCTCCAACTTGACTCTGTTTTTTTCTCCCCCCAGCCCCTGGCAACCACTTTCTACTCTGTTTATACGAGTTTGGTGTCACAATTTTTACCTAATATATCCATTAACAAATTATTATAGTTCTGTATTTTAATACTTTTTTCCTTTAACTCCACAGTAGTTTTACAAGGGATTTATTGGCCACCATTATAACATAGGAGTATTCTGAAGTTAACTATATGGTTACCCTTACCAGTGAGAAGTATACTTTCATAAGTTTTCCTGTTATGAATTAGCATCTTTTCACTTTAGTCTGAAAAAGTGCCCTTGAAATTTCTTCTAAGGTCAGTCTAGTGTTTGTGAACCTCTCCAATTTTTGTTTGCTTGGAAAACTCTTTTCTTAAATTCTGTAGGACAGAATATGCCGTGTAGATTATTTATTCTTGGTCCACAGTTTTTTCCCTCTCAGTACTTTGAATATATCATGGCATTCTTTTCTGGCCTGCAAAGTTTCCACTAAAGAATCTGTTGATTGCTCTACATATGTTCCCTTGTGTGTAACAACTTGTTTTCTCTTGCTGCTTTTTAAATTCTCCCTTGTTTTATCCCTTGGATATTTAGTTATAATGTGTGTCATTATGAATCTCTTTAGATTTGTCTTATTTGGAACTGTCTGGGCTTCCTGGATCTGAATGTCTGTTTCCTTCCCCAGGTTAGGGAAGTTTAGCCATCATTTTTTACGTAAGTTTTTGTGTGCTCTCTCTCTCCCTCTCTCTCCCTCTCTCCCTTCTGGGACCTCTATAATGTGACGACTGGTCTGCTTGCTGGTGTTCCAAAGCAGGAACAATGTTTTAACCACTCTACCATGCAACTTTCTCCCCATCTATGGGTGAGTTCCATGGTAGGTTTCCACATTAGTGGGGACTAAAGGAAAGAGTCACACTGCAAAGACATGTGGATTAATGCTGTCTGTCTGCTCGTGGCACACGGAGATTCTGTCACCGCCATTGTCTTTTCTTGGTGGGGCGTAGTGGAGCTGAATACAAAGATTGAAGACCAGTGAGGTTATCCTTAGATTTTTTTTTTCTTCTAGGTAGCCAGTTTATCTTTTTATGTTTTCTTAGATATATCTTTCCCCCAAGTAGAATAAATGAGGAGACACAGTCACAGCAATAAATGCATTCGTACATTCAATATTCATTTAATACATGTTGTACATAAGGGATGTGCTAGTCACTTTGTGTGAAGTTAGAGTGGAGTGTAGACATAGAACTAATTAGATATAGTGCTTTCCTTTAAAAAAAAAACCAGACAGCCGTCAGGGATGGAAAGATGCAGAAATGACCAACTGCACCAGAGTGGGGTTAATAGTAGTGAAATATCTGTATCAGTGCTTCTCAGCCCGGGGCAGATCTGCCCCCTGGGGCACACCAGGCAGTACCTGGAGACAACTTTTGATTATCATGACAGGCAGACAGTACTGTGGGCATCTAGTGGGCGGAGGCCACGGACGGCATTAAACATTTCATAAGGGATAGTGCAGTGCCCCACCCCCCAGTTAAAACTACCCTCAGATCTCAGTGGTGCTGAAGCTGGGACGCCATGGCCTATAGACAGAGTGCCTGGGAGCACCCAGCGGGGAGAGTCAGCGGCTAGGCAGTCCCAAGAGGTTCCATGGCAGAGTGACTATTTGAATCTTGTTCTGAGAGTTGGGTAGAGTTTTTACAGGCAGAGATTTGGGGTTGGGATTTCCAGGTAGAAAAAAAAAAAACCATGGTTACCACAGAGTATTGAGTATGTGGGGAGTAAGGGGATGATGGGCTGATTATTAGAGAGCACCTTCCAGATAATTGCAAGTTAACAGGCTTGATTGTCGTATCCTACAAAGTGGGTCTAATTTCAAGCCACAAATCAAGATGAAAAGGAACCATCACATGGAGGACATAGGCTTCCGCCAAGACAGGGGAATTGGCTTCTCTAAGCACCTGAGCTGAGCTTGATTACTTCCCAGCCCAAGGGGCATTTTTTTCTGCAAGTGGAAGGATTTCTGGGTGAGGAAATAGAGTCCCGTCTTTATGAGCAGGGATCTACGTCTCCGATGTGGGGTTTATGGGGCTTCAGGGCAGATGCTGTCAGCTGGAGAGCTGGCTTCGGGGGGAAGGTTTGCTCTCACAGCTAAGCCATCTCCTGCCGGCTTCCCTGCCCTGCACAGTGTTCTAGGTATTGATGGCACAGAACTGGAACATTAATTATTTTTGACTTGTCATTATTGAATAATTTCATAGATATACAGCATGCATGCTTACAATAACATGTCAACTCAGCTTTCTTAGGATCCTTTCTTAAGTCAGCTGGCTTAATGATGGGTAAGCAACTCCATGCAGTGGCCTCATGATTACGTTAAACCCAGTAGAGCCAATGATGAAGCTGACTCATCGTTCGTCATTGCTAGCGCCTCTCCTCTTTCCAGCTCAGATGTGAATTTTCACCCTCAATTGTTTTCAAAGAGAAACTCTGTTAGTCTCCCATTACCACCATAAAAACGGCCACAAACTTAGTAGCTTAAGTAACAACAATGTACTCTCTTACAATTCTGGAGGCCAGAAGTCCAAACAGACAGACAAACAAACAGAAAGTCTGTCAGGCTAAAAACTCAAGGTGTTGGCAAGACTGGTCCTTCTGGGGGCTCCAGGGGAGACTCTGTCCCTTGCCTTTCCCAGCTTGTAAAGGCCACCAGCACGTGGCTGCAGCGCCCCAACCTCTGCCTGTTGTGACGTTACTGTCTCCCCTCTCATCTCCCGCTCCCTTTTATGAGGATAGTGGTGATTACATCAGCACACCCTTGTAATCCAGGATTATCTCCCTCTCACAAGATCCTAAATTAATCATATCTACAGTCCTTTGTGCAGTGTTAGGTAATGAATTCACAGGTTGAGGGGATTAGGGTGTAGACATCTTTGGGAGGCTACTATTCGGTCTCCCACCCACTGCACAGAAGGGAACTTTGGGCACTGAACTATAATCCAGTCTGAAGAATACTTTCTTTCCGGCTCTCACAGGAAGCCACCGTACAGTTGACTGTGGTTATAGTGAGGGTGGGGCAATGATCTCTCACAAAACCCCCTTGGATATTTTGCAACTTACTTCGCTTCCAGTCTGGTTGACAGACACACAGACGAGTGTGAGAGAGTTAGCATGGACCTGAAGTTACATGCCCGAGAGGTGTGTGAGTGTATGTGCCTGAGTGTTTCCTCTCTGGCCCTGCACTATCCTGTCCTGGGCTCCATCCCCCTCCATTCCCACCCTCAGAACTGGGCCAGCCGCACCAGCTTGCCTAAGGAGTGCAGCGTCATGTTGTGGAGGCTTTGGGCCATGCACCACCACCGAATGTGGGCAAGATTGCTTTCCACTGCCTCAAGTACAAACTCTCAGAGGGTTTCCTCAGCCTGATACTCACTCAGAGCAGTGGGGAAAGAAGAAAAGACAATGGAAAGAAATGGAAAAAGGAATAACGAATTTCCTCCCGTTACAGTGAATGCTGAGAAGACCCATCCACTCATACACCTTGTACCATGAGCACACCACCCTCCAAGGCAGGAATTAAGGGGAGCTCAGGGCCAGGGAGGTTTTATTCCTTTATTTACCCAACAGGTATGTAAAGATCAGGAACCTGTGTCAACTCTATGGGGTTAATTCCAAACATCCAAAATTTACTCAACACAGGTACTTTAATGGTAGTAAATTGTCAGTGATATCAACAACAATAAAGTCTGAATACAAAGATAAAATCTCTCCTATAATTCCTCATAGTCGAAACAAAAGGATAGGAAGTCTTGTGAAATGATGAAAATAAGGATCTTCAAGAAAACAGAATGGAAGGATAGAGTGTTTCTTTGATTTTGGCATTGTGTCTTTTTAAAAAGACAAAGGAGAACAGTGAAAACCTTTTGGCTAGTGTCAGGTGACATGTTTAGACAATGTCAAACCAACACAAGTACTAAGGAGACAGGGGCCCAGCTTTGGTGATTGGCTGATGGGTGACGCTTTCTACAGAGGCACCGGGTTTCTAGCAGCGTGGGCTCCCCCTCACTGCCCCAGTCGCTTCAGAGCTGGTGCTTCCTCCAGAATCCAGCTGCATCCCCCCACCCTGAGACCTTCGTGAAACACTTACAATATCAGTGTGTGGAAAGCCCCTGAAGAGAAAGGACCCTTCAGCATGTGGAGAAAAGACGGCCTACAGGTGGGAAGGCCTGTGAGCTCTGTCAGGTGTCCCCAAGGGAAGGTGGCCGCCAGCTCCTTACCTGCCCTCGCCAGGTTTCAGTGTCTGCAGAGCTGCCACGAGCATGAGGGGAAATGCAACGTTGAAAACAGGGGTACCGATATTGTATGTATTGTATTGGAGGATTTGGGTGGTGGGGAGTGTGAGGCATCCTACAATTCTGTTTTTCCTTTTCAAGCTTGATTCTAAGGAAAACCCGTCCAGGGAAATAAGAAAGGTGGAGGAAAAGGGGAGATTCAGGTTAGGGAAAAAAAACCCCCACACAGGGTTCTTTTCCTCTTCTACTTCTTTATTTTGAACAAGAAACTGACTTGACTGCATCTTAAAAGATCTCTGGACTGTGCGTTTCATGACAGAAGTACGTCTGCCCCGGCTGGGCAGCAGTGAACAAACACCCCCCAAACTGAGTCACTGAGTTGTCGCTTGTCTCACTCAGGGCTCTCCTCTCCGCCCCTTCTCCTGCCAGGCAGCTCCTTCGCAACGCAAACGGGGTTTTTGTTTTGTTTTTATCAATCACCTGTCTGTGCCAAGGGATAGAGGAAGCTTTAAAAATATGTTACACTTTTTATACGTTATATTTATCCAATTTGGCAATATCAGAGAGAGCTTTTCCTTGAGAAACTTTGGAAATATTTAATAGGCTTTCATAAAAATGTAGGTGGGGTTCAATCTATTTCAGTTATAAGAGGATTTATTCTTATTCTACCAAGACAAATGGATTCACTTGGTGGATTCTTTTGAGTATATCAGTTTTATATATTCATGGTACACATTACCCCCTCATGTAATTATATATTCTTTAAAAAAAGTATTTTTCTGTTATGGGTACAGTCCTTTTTCCCTCCTCCAAATGAAGGAAATGTTAGCATTAAGCTAGTTCCACTGATGTCAGGGACTTATTCTAAAAGAAGCATTTTCATGTTTATTTTACAGAGATAAGCTATACCAGAAAAACAAATTCTATGAGGAAATGTTTTAAGGTTTATTTTACCAATAGGTACTCCGGGAAGCAGTAGACTGGCTGAAAAGCACACCTGAGCGTGGAAGGGGAGACCTCTGGTGGACGCCACTCGGAAAGAATGCAGAAGTCACCAGATCCCAGGACTCTTCGTTATTACTAATTTTATATGTATCGTAAGACAATAACGAATACCTAAAAAGACAGAAGGAAAGCATGTTAAAGTTCTTTGTGTTTACTGCTTTGCCTTTGTTAGCAACTGTTAAAATTATTTCAAATGACTGAATATTTCAAAATTTAGATTTTTTTCTCTAGCTAGCAAGCATGTGCCTCTAAATTTTTAATATATCACATTTAGCCCTGCTGCAGGTATTAATTAATACAGTTTGAGAGGAAATAAAAATAATTATGAGCAATCCAAGGTTATGAGGAGAAAGTTTTCTCTTAATTTATTTTTTTTGTATAGCTATCAGCAATCTCTATCAAAGTTCAAATGCAGAGAGAGAGAGAGAGGGAGAGAGAAAGAAGGAGAGAGAGGGAGAGAGCGCATTCTACTTTTAAGAAAATATGCCATGCAAATGCTGGCAAAAGTACACAAGATGCATGTAAAGTTGTGTTTATTAAAAGCATTGTTTGCAATAATCAAAAACCTAGAAGCAACTTGGGCTTCCGCTCTAGGGGAGTGCTTAAATAAAGGAAAAGATGTCAGCATAAGGAAGCATACCTGTTACAAAGGATAAGACAGACCTATATTATCATTAAGCTATTTGCCGAATGTATTTTAGTACTAAATAATTTATGTAAAAATATATGTGTTTGTGAATATTTATTTAGAAGTTCACAGAATACATAGTTTGACTGAATGCTGAATGATCAAATGTTAAATCCACACTCAGCTAATGCTGAGGCCAAATCCAAAATCACCATTAAGTAATGTGGGATAAAAGAAAAATCTGATAGTTCATTAAATATAATAATGATTAAAATTTTAAATTTTATGTATAAAATTTTGATAATTAAAATTCTAGTAAGAAAATATTGGAAGTTTAGTATTATAGTATAGATGAAATAAGTTCTCAGTATTTGGTATAACTCAGTTGTTCTTAGGGTCATGTTACTTCATGGTTGTGATTCTAATAAGATATTCATTTACAAATGGCACTTTTGATAATGTCATTTAACTTTTGTACAGCAGAATCTAATTTGGGATAAAGCAAGTTAATTAATCCATTCTTTGGATGGAATGTTGTTTCTGGGTGTTATAACTAAAGGTCACATTAATTAGTTTGACAAAAATTTTTGGATAAATTTTAGGTGCCAGAGACTCAAAACTGTAAGGAATTGTCTTAAACTTTTTTCATGAAGTCTGTTGGTTTGAAATTTGAAGACAGAGAACAAGAAAGTTTTAGAGGTCTCATTTTTCTCTGTACTGTTGGATTATGTTTTTTAGACTTTTTGATATCTTGTATTGTGTTTTGATTGAAGATGATTCATTAAGTGTGATGTTTGTGATTTTGGGATTGTTATCAAGAAATTTTGCAGCGGCAAAATTTGCATATTCGTTTGAATTCATTCCTCAAAGTATTCTCATGTAGAATTTCGTCTTGAAAGACTTACAGTCTAACAGAACTCAGTGCTAAAAATCACAGAATGCACTTAGGATAAGTAGATAATGCATACGCTGCTGTACAACAACGTGGGCTAGCATGCCGCACATACATATATTGGACTGACGTCCTTGTGAGAACACAGATTGGGACACACAGAGGCCCACACGTGCAGAGGGGCAACCATGTGAAGGGGCAGCAAGAGGCAGCTCTCAGGAAGCGACGGAGAGAGGGGCAGAGGAAACCAGCCCCGCTGACACCTTGATCTTGAACTACCAGCCTCCAGAACTGGGTGATAATAAATGTCTGTTGTTTAAGCCACCAAGTCTGTGGTACTTTGTTGGGACAACCCCAGCACATGAAGCTGGGTACTTACTGAAGGTCTCGGTTCTTCAAACGCAGCACGGTTCTCTCTCTCTCCAAGTGCACCAATCCCCCACCCAACAGTCATCCACACCCATGCCCCCCTGTCCCAGGGCTTTGCCTTCCTAGTTCCTGCTCGTCCTTCAGAACACGGGAGGCTTTGGGAAAGTTACTTGTAACTCTCTCGAGGAAGTCTTCTTTGACCTGCCAAATGGTATTTTCTTTTTCCTTTTTTGCTCCTCTAGCACCATGTATCTCCTTTCTTCTATGGCATTTATTGTCTGTATTTTTTTCCATTTAATTATCTACATCCTCTTCCTGCCTGCTCTGCGAGGGCATTATAGAAACCACACAATTATGAGTGGCATATATTTGTCGTATAGGTTTATTTTAGTCAACAATCTTGTATTATATTTCTATGACTTCATTGTTTTTTTTTAAATATAGTCCGTTGATTTTTTTAAAAGTTATTTTTAGAGAGAAGGGAAGGGAGGGAGAAAGACAGGGAGAGAAACATCAATGCGTGTTTGCCTCTCGTGCGCCCCAACCAGGGTCCCGGCCTGCAAACCAGGCCTGTGCCCCAAATGGGAATTGAACTGGTGACCCTTTGGTTCACAGGCTGGCACTCAGTCCACTGAGCCACACCAGCCAAAATGACTTTACTGGTTTTATTTTTTAGCTTCACCAGCATCTAAGTGGCTAGATTTTATTCACTAGTCCTTATTATTCAGAAAGTACCAAGACATTTTGTTTTGGCTTTTATCTGACGCATCTGTTGGTAATTAGACTTCTGACTCTTACAGCTCCATATCTAGAAAGCAACACAAATTTAGTTATTTTTTCATCAGTGGGGATCATCTTTATCTGGTTTCCCCTTATTTTTTTTAACTACTTAGAATTTAGTATTGATGTAATAAATATTTGAGAATGAAACTAATGCATTCAGTTGCACTGGTATATATTTCATAAGCAATGATGCAGAAAGAACCTCTAATGTAGAATAAATATTGTGCAGAAAAATTTTTAATTTTAGTCATCCTGGTTACAGGATTTAGCCTTGCCCATGGGGTTCAATTTTTTTTGAAACACTCTTATTTCATGCCTTCCAAATTCCATACTCTTGAAGAATTATGTTTACAGTAATATATTAGCCAAATTTTTAACGCTCACTTTGTATTAATTATGCTTATCTGAAAACTTATGATAATGTTATTCAGTCCAATAACACTGCAGTTTGAAATTATACACTATTACACTCAGCCTTGTTCTAACCATCTATTCCTGTCCCACCTGGCAAGTTGTGTTCATGTTTCGTGGCCTGACTCAAATTTCAACTCTCCTTTGAAGTCATCCTCTGTTTCTTTGATGTGCTCACATGGCACTCATAGGGATCTTTATTATAAAACGGCTCATAGCACACTGTTATTAGTTATTTACATATATATTTTCCTGCTGGGCTGTAAGCCCTCTGGGAAGGGGTCTATTTATGTTTAAAAAACAGGCACTTATTGGATGAATGAATAGAAGAATTTTCCTTATGCTGATCCAAAATCTTTCAGAAAAAAACAGCTAGTCTGTGTTTCCCAGCATCCTTTGCAGCTGACTGGAGCAAGAGGAACCGATGAGCGCCCCGTGCAGGCTGAGCGCCTGGAACTCCCCATGTGCTCTCCTTGGTGCTCCTAACCCTTGTGGCTGGTTAGACTGCCAGCTCCCTCTGTGAGCTTAGAAGCCTCGTGTGAGAGCAGAGCTGTGGGGTCAGTCTCTCTGCCCCTACCCCCACTGACTTAGAACCATCTCTTGCTGATTTGTGACTGAGAAATAAACTTGTGTTGTGCTCAGCCAAAATGTGTTTGTGCCCATGTATTAGTGTGGTCTAGCCGACCCTAACACACTGATCAAAGAAGGAACTGACCTAGCCTACGTGGTCCAGTCCTCTTTCCCAATTCAGGCCCAGTTAGAGGTGAATGTCCAGGGATCTCTCCGTTTGTTTGTTTAACCGGTATCATCTGAGTACTTGCCATCAGCCACAGTCTGCTCTGTGTGGAAGGTACAACGGTGAATCGGAAAGCATGGATCCTGCCTTGGTGAGCCATAAACAATAGTGGGGGGGACAGAAGATAGACAGAGAGCAAAACACAAACTAACAAAACTGTAGTAATTTCAAGTTGTGATAAGTGCTGCGAAGGAAACAAACGGCCTCTGGAGATGGGAATAAAAGGCATGCACGTGGAGGACTTCATGTGACTGCAGGCTCAGCAGAGACCTCCCTGAGAAGGTGATATTCAAGATAAGGCCCAAAGGGATGAGAAGGGCCCAGCTGTGTGAGGACGGGCATTAAAATCCTTCCGGGAACAGGGGCTGCCTGCAAAGGTTGTAGCGCAGGAAATAACTTGGAGAGGGTAAGTGCTAAAAAAGGCCAGCGGGGCGCATAGACTGAGAGACAAGTTAAGCACAGCTAAGTTCCAGAGCGGTTTTCATCCAGGTGGATGAGTGCACCAGCACCCCGGCTCCCCATTCATAAAGCTGTTGGATTTGGCTGAAGACAAGGATCCTTCACCTTGCCAATGACTTTGTCCCATGTAGACACATGGGGAAACTGGGGAAAACGGGGCCAAAAGCCAGAGTGACCCAATGCATTTGACCCTACATTTAAACAATTAAGGGCTACTTAGGTTATAAATGAATTTCATAAAACAAAACAGAAGTTCTATTCTATGAAAAATATTTTTACTCTGCTTTATGCAGTCATATGCACAAACTTTACAAATTAATCATTCAAAAATATAAATAAACATTGTCTTTCATGAGTTAGCTCACTCAACAATATAGGATTATGATCTATTGATAGAAAATTATCACTCCGTTTAATTACTTCCCTGTTCCTGTTATTTGATCACTCACAGATAACATCGTACAGCCAAGATACTGAGGCTTCACCCTTCTCTTAACCGTGCCCATAACCTCCCATTTCTACAGCACTCATTTCAGTGTTTTTCTTAACAGCCACGTCCAACCTCAGGTTAGCCTCGGTGCCGCTGTGACGAATTGCCTTGCCAGTAGCTACTTGGGTAATTATCTCCGTAGACTTCTCGCAGTTTTGCGCACAATGCGTGGCCTACAGGACTCTCTGCTGAATGCCATGAGTCAAGGACAGCCAGTCGAAGGCCATGGGATATCACTTAAACAGCTTTATGTAGAGGGAAAAGAAAACCTTCCATCTCGGAAACAGACCTCGGGCTTTTTCCTCTTGGTTATCCTTACCCATTGATGAGGATAGTTTGAAAAAACACTCAGCAGGCTCTGGGAAAATTTAGGATACAGAGCACCTGGCCCAGGGCCCTGAAGGACTGGGGTGCTGACTGCCTCAGCTTATTCCACCGCAGCTTGTCCTGACCTCACCGCATGCAAAGAGGACGACCACCTGGGCCTCCACACACCGTTTGTCTGTGGCTTTGCTCTGGTGATGGCTTATCCTTGGGTTTTAGAGCTACACAAACTCCATGAAACCTCTCCAAGCTGGGATACCCCAGGAGAAGAACCATCCCGGACTTCATTTGTTTTTCATCCCATGGACTGCAGGGAACTGAAGTAAATCAGGGTTTTGTTTCCTTGAATTGTCAGAAAATCCAGGATTCTACCTCGAAAGCAAGCGAGATACTATGAAGTGCTCTATGTGAAATGTGTAGGTAGCCCTACGGCAGGCAGGCAATAGCTGTGTGATCAATAGCAGCTGCTGTTGTCACCATTGTTTTTATTATCAGCTCTTACAAAAAGCTTCGTTTAGTGCCTGATTGTTTGAACTTCAAAAAGCTTCAGTCAATCAAATTAACATGTTTACTGAGAGCAGAACATGACTCAGCCCTAATTCAGTGGATAGCTAGGAAGGGTTACAGTAACTCAGAGAGGGACAGTTCACAATGAGGTAGGTGATAAGATTTTGCGCACACACACACACACACACACACACAGAGCATTTAATCCAGGATTGAAAGGATATTTCGATTTTTCACTTACAGCAACTGTGTCCCCTTTACATCCCTTCCCTGAATTACATTTTATTGTTAAAAAAAGAACAAACCTGCAAGGAGTAGAAAAAAGCAACACCTATTTATTCTTGACCTAGATTCCCCCAGTGTCATTGTTTTATTACATTGGCTTTATCTTCGGCCTTTTGTGGGGTTGAACTATTTGAAAAGAAAATGCAGATATCCTGACACATCACCCTTGATATTTCGGTGCACCTCTCCAAAGGGAGAATCCCAATGTCATTATTTTACCCAAGAATATGAAAAATACTGCCATAATGTAATCCATCTTCAAATTCTCCCAACTGTCACAGAACTGGATTCCATAGCTCTGATTTGCACCCCAGGAAGTGATCAATAAACAATCAGTTGGCAGATAGCAGGATGGTAGCTCCAGTCCGATTCAATTCCTGTGAAGGTAGCGGCTCTTGCTATCATTTTCTCCACATGAAGAACGGTCACTTCATCAAGCCCAAAATTAACCATTTTGGGTAGGAAGGTCTTCCTAACTGAATTCTCACTTGCTAGGACTATCTAGAAAAATCAAGCAGAATATTAAAACAATTACTCATATAGTTCACTTTTTCAAAGAAAAATCTGTATCTTGCTAATTTTCTGATATTTGGAGGGATATAGGGGAAAGAGGGGCAGATGATTGCTTTCCCTTTAATTAGCTGCCTAATTGCTTTCATTCTCCGAGATGCTTTGACGCTGATGATGTAAAGTTAGCGTTACACTGGGAACACAGGTGGCCCATAGGTAAATATTGTTTTTGTGCATTCGGTGGTTAATTTGGAATAGTTAGAAACATAAACACCTATTTCTTTGCTCTGTGCGCATTTTTGTTTGTAGCACATAGATCACGTCTCCTCGGAAATAATTAGGTTAAGTGATAACGCTCCACAGCTGCTGAGTTATTAGCCAAATGCTCGCCAACGGGATAGCTCATTAGGACTCGTGAACAGGTAATCTTTTTTGACAAATGAACTTATAATTTTCATATTCATTTATGTAATATGCAGATATCTTCTTTTATATTGATTTCTAATGTCCTGGAACATAAGATGCGGTATTTGATTTCCCCTTTTGAAGAGTATAAACTCATTACGGGCACTAGATTAAACTCATTTTCAGTGGCACAAGGGTCCATTAGGAATTAGACCCTGTGGATAGTGCCACTGTATGCATTAAGACACAAGTATTTTTTTTCTGACTTTAACTTCAAAGGAAACCCACGCCTTCTGATAGTCTATCTTCACAAGAATGCAAACTCAAATGATAATTGCTATTCATATAAAGAGAGTTGTCCTGTCCTTGTTTAACCAAAACTGCTGAATAGAAGTTAAATTACAAATAAAAACAGGTGAAAGTGTTCATTTTTTTCCCTGCGTGTGAGCCAGATTGTTTCAAGATCTAAACTGCTCCCCGATAGCAATTTAAGAACTTCAGTATGGTGCAATCTTTTTCTTGATGAACTGAGAGAATTCCAATATCTTCTCTCCTGGTAAGTAGGAAAAGCTCACCGCATTTACAGCAGTTAATAAATACACCTGCAGCATCTCCATTGTTTTCTTCGCTGGAAGACAGTGTTGAAATTGGAACCCTTTTCCAGTGCTGGTGGGAATGTGAAACGATGCAGGCACCCTGGAAACCAGTCTAGAAGTTCCTCACAAGGTTAACTAAAGGGTTACCATGTGATCCAAAATTTTACTCCTAGGTGTACATCCAAGAGAAATGAAAACATATGTCCACACAGAAACCTGCTCACACAGTTCAAAGCAGCGTTATTCACAATAGCCCCAAGTGGAAACAACCCAAATGTCCATCAACTGATGAGTAGAAAAATAAAATTGGAAATAGCTGTGCAAGGAAATGTTATTTGACAATAAAAAGAAGTAATGCTCCATCATAGATGAACCATGAAAACATTATGTTCAGCAAAAGAAGTCGCTATAAAAGAATAATATTTTATAATGTTATTTATATCAAATGTCCAGAATAGGTAATTATATAAGGACAGAAAGTAGATTAATTGTTTCTTAGGGCTGGTAGGGTTGGAAGGCAAAGTGGTAATGACTACTAATGAGTATAGAGCTTCTTTTAGGGTGGCACCCGCCACCAGGAATTGTCACCCAGAGAAACTACAATGTCCCACAGACAATTTTTGCAGTTTCTCTCTCTGCTAGGCAAGAATCCTTTTGGCTGAATAAAAACCCTTGCTGTTTCCTTGCCGCCAAAAGAAGATGACCAGGTCTAAAAATTATCCTTTCTTGTCTTTTATTAGTAGCTCCCTTTCCCCTCTCCTGCTATAAAAGCCCTATGTGTACAACCCCTTGGAGTTCCCTTGCAGCTCCTGGGTGAGGTGCTGCTTAATTTGTGAATTGCTTAATAAAGCCAATCAGATCTTCAAATGTGGTTAGCTGAATCCTGATTTTTGTAACAGAACTAACTGGAAGGAAAAATTTCTGTGTTGACTGAAAGATGTCTTATAACAGATCTTTTCTAATTGCTTTACCTGTTCAAGTCATAAAACTTTATGAGGTAAGTACTACTTTATCACCATTTTGTAAGTAACAGAATAGACTGATCAGGGCTGGAAGTATACATATATAAATAAAAGATAATACATTTAAATATATGCATACACATTTTTAAAGAATGTTCACCAAAAATATTAATAGCAATTATCACTGGTAAGTCAGATTATGAATGATTATCACATTCTTCTTTGTTTTCTTAAGTGCTTCTCCCAATTTCTGCTGCAAATAAATATGTATTTTTTATGTATGAATTTAGAAAAATACACTAAGTTTTAAATCATCAAAACTTAAATCTAAAGTCAAAACACACCATTTACCCCATAATCATTTATTTTCTATTCGCAATGCAAGTGAGAAAATTCAATGGAAGTCACCACATTCTTAGGAATTTTATTTAGAATTGGTAAAGCAGATAGAGAACCAGAGAAGGACATAATGACTACCAATAAATTCCTTGAGGGAAGAGCTGCTTTCCTCTGGTTCCCGCTGTGTCCCCAGCAGTTAGCCCAGTGCCTAGTGACAATGACCTGCTGAGAAACCACGTGGCCTCGGTGTCCCCATGGCCTCACTGGCTCAGTTGCAAAGGCGAACTGCAGGTATCTGTGGCGGCACAAGGGGGAAGTGGCAGAGGTGCCTGGGAGACCCCCTAGGTTCCCAGCAGAGAGGGGGTGAACTTAGAGGAGAAACAAAGGGACATAGAGAAGTATGGTTACTGTACCAGTAACAGGCCTTCCTGATCCTCACAAATCCTCTAGGGGGAGCCCTCACTTCAGGTAGCTAGGGCCCTGTAGGAACAACTGCGGGCAAAATGAAGTGCATCAAAGTTGTTACCGTTAGACGTTATTCTGTCTGTACGCAACAGAATGGGGCAAGACGGCTAAATGTAATGCTTTCAAAGACAACAGCGTCTGACTAGGCATTTTGTGGGTTGTTATATATGACCACCGATACGAGAGTGGAATTCTACAGTATGACACATACCTTCAAATCTGCAAATTTCCTAAACCTTTGAGCTTTCATCTAAAGGTCTGGCCTTGTATAGACTTGTTATAATACTAATCTTGACAACTGAATTATGATTCAGTTACAACTGAGTTATAAGCTAAGTTCCTTAGGAAAAGATCAGTCTAAGTCGGATATCCTAAAGAAGTGAAAATGTTTATACATTTAGTCACCAGCCCTTGGTCTACAGTAATTATAATCACCAGTCTAACTGATATGGAAATTGTTGCTCCTGGAATTCCTTTCATTATTCTTTTGTTAATGTTGTTTCCTGGACTTGATTTCCTTATCAGCACTGAGAAAATTTAGGCCTTGTTTGGAAAGTGGAATCTTGATGGAATTCAAATGAGTGCAGTCTAACCCTAAGAGTCATCTACTGTATTTTGCCATGTATAATGCACACTCTCCCCCCAAATTCTTGAGGGAAAAATGAGGATGCACATTATACATGGGTGTAATGATTACATACCATGGGTGTAATAATGGGTATAATACTCCTATGTATGAGGAGCATGAAAACGTGGGGGGCGCATTATATGTGGCAAAATACCGTACATTTTGCCATTTGTGTTGAATTGTTCGCAGCTAGTTACTAATCCTGTACAGTAGACCCCCCTCATCTACTGCTTCACTTGCCTGTGGCCTACCATGGTCTGCAAATATTAAAAGAAAATTTCCAGAAATAAGCAAGGCATACATTTTAAACCGTGCGCCATTCTCAGCAGTGTGATGAAATCTTGTGAGGCCGGGCAGGTATTCATTCATCCCTTCATCTCGGAGATATATATGTATCTCTGAGATAGAGAGAGAAATTTGTGCTAATTTTGCTGTCGCACCTCAACCTGCAAATGAATCTCATCGCATGGGCGTTATATCATCTCATGTGATGACAAGAAGGGTGAGTGCTGTAGGATAAGGTATTTGAAGAGAGAGGCCGCATTCATGTAGCTTTTATTATAGTATATGGTTCTATTTCATTATTAGTTGTTGTTGTGAACTTCTCACTGTGCCTAACTTATAATTTCAACATAGGTATGAATGTAGTATAGGAAAAACATGATATATATCTCCCCAGTTTCGGGCACCCACAGGGGTCTTGGAAAGTACACCAACAGATAAAGGAGGGACTACCGTATACATTACATGACTGTCATGAGTAATATCTCTTGAGTAAATAGCTCCCAGTTGTGTGTTAAATGTAACCTTTACATGCAGTTTGTGAACTTTGAAACTAGGCCTGTCTGTCTGAAACAACTGTCCCATCAATCATTAGGATTCTTGGTTCTTTTTCTTGACTTGGAGACGTCCTAGTTAGAAAAATTTTGGCAGTTGTTTAATGCCATCTAGTGGCCAATTTGTTGTGAACAAAAACTCAAAACTTACCTTGGTCAACAAAACAATAAATAATATTGTTTATTATATAACACCACTGGATGTATATAATTTTAATTTCAGGTTTTATAAATTAGGATGTAAATTGGGATATAGCCATCAAATTTTAAAACTATTTACTACTGCACTGAATGACTGCTTTTTTATTGGCTGATAAATATACTTGATGTTGCCCAAATAGGTTATAATCATTTTCTCTCATTAAAATTAAAGTTAAAATAAATAAAATACAAATTAAATAATTTAAATTTCCACATATATTTCTAATTAATCAAAAATTTTAAGTTATGCTATTCAGAAGGAGGTAATAGTGCTATTAAGTATACAAGGATGAACTATCTTACAAAATTACTTAGTTTGGAGAGCATATGATTTACTACAAATAAATATTTTAGTGAAATAACCTGGTCTTTGTAGCATAACATTCTATAGACTCTATAGGCTCTCAGTTGCCTCTATTTACATTAATTAGTGTAAGATAGAGTGAAAGGGTATACATTTTAAACCCAGATTTAACATTAGTACAATATTCTTAACCAAAGACCTTATTTGAACTTCACCAATTTTTCCACAGATACTCTTTTTCTATTTCAAGATGGCAAGATGGATAAAGGATGTTTGGAAACTCTCTGTACTATTGTTGCAACTTCTCTATAAGTCTAAAATTAGTTGAGATACAAAGTCATTTTTCAGTCCCCCCAAAAAGACCAAAAATTTAGAAGGGTAAAAATCATGTTTTATTTTTCCCTTTAAAAACCTTGCTGAATAAAAGTGGTGCCCTGGAATAAAATGACGTCAAAGGAGATTTTTGCGCATAAAGTTTTAGTGAGAAACCGCAAAGCTAGTCTGCCATCAACACTCACTTAAGGGCTTATTCCATTTGTGGCGAAAGCAAAAGTTTGAACAAGCTTCAGCTGCCAGGCTCATCCAGCCCCCACCCTGATCTGACTTTCAGTCTAAATTCTTCCTATTGTATTCAGTTGGCCTCTCCTGTCTCTCTCTAGCTCTGACTCTCCTCACACACACTTTTCAATTGACCTTCTAGGACGCAGCTGTCTTCTGTGTTCAGGGTAAGAGTGCTCCAATGTTCTCATTGTCTCAGCAGGTCTCACTCCAGCTCACAGACAAGTCGCCTGGAATGCCTGCTAGGTATGCTCATTCTTGGGTGGAAGCTCGGACCTACAGAATTCGAGTCTCTGGACATTGATTTTGGGAATCTGCATTCCCCAAAGCTCCTGAGGTGTGAATTGTAAGATGTCGGGGTGCAGTTTGAACATCCACGCTTGACTTCTGAGACCCTCTTACCTGCCGCCCTGGGTTCTCCCTCCCATTGGGCCTGTGTTAATTAATGCCCATTGTTCTCAATGGGGTGAACAAGCTGGTCTTGGAATTTTTATTTTGCATATTATTGAGCATATCCTTGGCTCAAAATACTTTATTTCTACCACAAATATAATAGAGTTCTCATTCATTTCCTGCAGATTTTGACTGCAGCGACGGGGAGGGGGAAAGTGAGGAAGCCCAGTAGTGATGTGATTATGCTTCCCAACTGTCACTCGCTGATAGGGTTTAGGATAAAATTTTATTTGTTTTATGCAAATCAAATAAAATAAGACATTTTTTGCTGGTCTGAGTGTATCTTTGTGAAATGATGCCCATTTCATGGGTACTGTAGGCCACCACATAGAAGTTGTAGGTATTTAAGTGGAAAATATTATTATTTGCACTGAAGCCAACTTTGATTTCAGCATCAGACAGGTGAGCAGCTGCACCCTCCATCCATCTCGCCAGTGCAGGCCGAGGGGACCAGCAGCAGCAGGAAACCCGTGCTCCTGGGAGTGGCAGCCACAGGAGCCAGGAGTCCGAGTCAATGAGAGAGAGTCCACGAATGGTATAGGGCTGCGCAAAGCACGTGTGTGTGGCCTCCAGGCAGGTCGGCCTTTGGGGGGTCAAGTGGGAGATGGTCAGCCACTGATGTCTGCTTCAATCAGCAAGATAAGGGCCTCAGGAATGGGAGGGAAGGCCAGTAGACAAGCATCTTGCATATTCTTCACCTTGAAGCCTAATAAGAGTTAGCCTTCAGCAAGTCTAGCTGCGACATCTATAGGACTCCGTTACGGGTGGAAACAGAGGAAAACCAACAGCAATGAAGGCCCTGGCAGGCTTCCGGCAGGTCGTAAAAATCCACAGCTCAGGGACGGGCAGGAACAGGACTCAACTGAGTTCCCTTCGCATGTCCATTCCCAGTCACCTGATAGGACTTAGTCTTTGAAATGTATTACATTAAAACAGAATAGCATCTCAGGGATTTGGTGGTGGTTGTTGTTTGTTTTGGTCTTGTTCTTTTCTATCCTCATCCAAGGACATACTTACTGATTTTAGAGAGGGGAAGGAAGGGAGTGAAAGATGGAGAGAAACATCAATAGGAGGGAGAAACATTCATGGATTACCTCTCACATGCCCCCAACTGGGGACTGAACCTGCAACCTAGGCATGTGCCCTGACTGGGAATCTAACCCATAATAACCCTTCAGTCCACGGGACGATGCTCCAACCAGCTGAGCCACACAGGCCAGGGCCACAGTGTTTTGTTTTTAATAGTGTCAATAAAAAGTCTTATGACACGTATTTTTCACAGAAATATCAGCTTACACGGGTTAGCGAAAACCTTGCTTTTCTCCTTCCTCAAGCATAGATAATATGATTCCGTGGTCTCCAGGAAACCCTGGTTTCAAAGTGATTACCTTGTATGCTTCCAAGAGCAGCACTGTGTCTGCTCACACAGTGGTTAGGCTGTCACAATACTACCGGCTCATGCATAGTCCATCTTAACAGCTAAAATGTTGACAGAGATCACAGATTGGCCCCCACCCATGGTTAGTCAAGGATGAAATAGCATTTGCTCCTCCGTGGAGAATCTCCACTTCCCAGGCTCGGCATTTGGAGGCCTGAGACAAGACCATTTATTTCACAGCGGTGGGCACTTAACTTTGAAGGCTGTGTTTTACTCGTGTTGGTTTGTCACTGGGTAAGCCCTGTGTATCACTTGAAATCATTGCTACAGAAAGGAGAAGGATAACCCTGGCAGAGCACAGGCTGATATGTCGTTGTTTTTTAAGATGTGTTTCCAGTACCTCCTCTATGAAGTCTTCCCTGATTCTCGCAGCCAAATGCGGTCAGCCCTTCCTCTAAATTTCCCTGCAAATCCATCTGTATTTCTCATGTCCTCACCACATTCTAGTTATGATTTTTATTGTAACATAGCACTTAAGCCTGGTTAAAAACTTGGGCTCTGAATTCATAGAAATCTGGGTTTGAATCTTTGCTCGGCCACTTACAGGTCATGTGACCGTGGACATGCTTCCTAACTCCTGTTTGTTTACTCATCTGTAAAATGGGGGTAAAGCCAGCCTGTAATGTTTTGGGTAGCAGTGAAAATTAAGTGAGCATTAAGCATCTAGCACAGATAATTTCCCAGTGAGTGTTGCCTTTTATTATTATCTCTCTAATTAATCTATGAGCTGCTTTTAAGAGCAAAACTCACATCTTAGTCAATAGTACACTAGTCTAGTGGCTCAAGGCTAGTGTCTTATGCAAACTAGGCACTCAGAAATAATTTTCAAGCAGATAAGAGGATGATGAGGCCTTGAGATTACGAAACATAAGAAGAAAACGGAAGATAGAAAGAGAAGCTCTCAAAGGAACCTTGCAAGAATTTGCCTCACATTTAGTTATGACTTAGGAGCACTACAGATGTTATTACTTAATTTAATCTAAGCAATCCTGAAATAGAGACCTTAGTGTGTCCATTTCCTCTGAGGAGGACGCTAAGGCTTATAGACTTAAGGAACTTTTCTAAAGTCACAGAGGCAGCAAGGGGTGGAGCTGGGCTTCAAGCAAAATCCTGGTTCCCTGACCTTCCATCTCCTGAGGCCTCTGCGGTTCACCTCATTGTCCGGTTTTGTCCCGGAGAAGGCCCCGTTGCTAGTTCCTGGCCTCTTGTCTCACCTTTCTGAGTCCCAGCGTCAGCCTGAGGGAGCCTGCACTGCGCAGGGTCCACCGGGGTCAGTCAGATTGCTCCAAGTCTAGTTTAGAGGACCGCTTGCTTAGTCCAATCAATCGTGTGCCAATGGGCCATCCAAACGGCCTAGAACACAGACCCCAGAATGCCTCGGGAGATTCGGAGATTCATTGGTCACACACGGGGCTGCTTTTGTGAGTCCTACAACCAAGGCCCTTGGAGAAAGTAGGAGAGGATAGCTTCTATATTCTGTTTATACCTACGCTTTCCTTGTTTCTTTTGAGCTTTTACTGAAATTCTCTTCCGACACAGGGAGTTCTCTGCCCCACCGCAACCCCCACCAGTCTTATTAAGGTATAACTGACAAATGAAAATTGTGTGTGTTTAAAGTGTATAATGGGAAGATTTGATGTACATATATGTTGTGAAGTGATTATCACAATCAAGCTATTTAATATATTCATCATTTCCCATAGTTACTAGTGTGTGTGTGTATTAAGAACACTTAATATCTACTCCCTTGGCAAATTTAGAGTATACAGCTGAGTATCATTAACTATTGTCACCATACCATACATTAGATCTCCATGAAGTTCTTGCTATATTCTCTAGATTTAAGACTGTGGCCCACATGCACCTCTGAATATTCTGACAGTATTCACCTCTGTAAGAATTGAAAGAAAGAAGTAAAGTGAAATTTCTTGAGCAATTTCTAAGCACTGTAATAGCACTGGAATAAACATATGCTGGCCATATTATGTCATATCTCTTCATTAAAAATTAGAGACAAGTTAAATTTATATTTCTGTAGAGATACTCTATAATCCATGTCAAAACTCAGAAGCTATCAAGATAAATATTAGCAAATAGCACTGCATGAAAGTCCTTAAATTTTAACACAGAAAAGGCACAATAAACCAAAGTCAACAAAAACTGGGAAAACATTTTCAATATATGGTAAAAATTTAAAAATATTCTTTACGTGTACTGAGTCCTTACAAGTTAATAAAATACTTATAGCTGCACAAAAAGAGGGGGGCGAAGGACATGAATGTGCTTGCTAAAGAAAAAGTAACAGCTGCTGAACATGAAGAGAGGGAAGACGCTTGACCTCACTGATAATACTTAGAAACTACAAGAAAAGTGAGACATTTCTACTATTTGGTTTAGGAAATTGTTTCTGAAAATTAATGTATTTTTTAGGAGAGTTACATGTGCTTGATTTAAGTGGCCCACTATAAAAGGAAACCTGCACTCCTGAAGAAAAGCACATTTACAAAGACATATTAAAACATGGAACGTCAGAGAAGTCTGCTGCTCTCCTTGAACTTCGGACGTGGAGACACGAGACCTTCCCCTGTCCCGCCACACTTCCCCTTCTTCTGGCTGTTCTGGGAGACTCGAGTGGCCACCGGGCTCAGTAAACAGACAGCCAAAGTCAACAGGGTTCTGGAAGGAAAATTCATATTTCAGGCATTCAGGAGACTCAGGAAGATCCATCTCTCCCTTTGAGTTTTTCCAAAAAGATACGAGTAGACACTTTAAACAAAGATATTTGAATCAGTGGAGTGTGGTGATTTTGAGAGTGGTTCTGATGACAGCTTGCCGCTTACTAGTTGAGTTACTCTGGGCGTGTGCCTTATTCCCTCTCAGCTTCAGTTTTCTGATTTCATCATACCTTCTCTTAATCAAGAAACGTGTACACCCATTATTAGCTTCAAGATGGTGGCACTTATGTCCACTTTGATGACTCATGTGTATACAATGGTTGAAACATAGTCAGCACTCTACACTTACTGAATGACTCCCTAAGACAAGGGACAGAAGGAATCATGGCACTGGGCCAAGAAGTGAGGACTGTCCACGTACTTGCTGGATTTAAAGAAAAACTTGTAGGTGGCCACAGATAACAGGGGAAGGAGGCCCGTAGCAGAGCTAGAAGAAGCAGGGGAAAGGCTCCCAATGGGAAAATCAAACCTTCTGATTATGCTGTGGGTGAAAGAACACTGTCCTCTCAAAGGGGAAATTTGGAGGAGAGCTAATATTTGGGTGACTATAGAATGCATTTTAAAGAGATGAGATACACACACACACACACGCACACACACACGTGTGTGTGTGTATATTGTGAATGAAATAGATCCTAGACACAGTTAGTTTAGGAAAAACAGGCAACAAAAGAGTGCTGTGGTATATTTTCATGTTTGTGCTTGTGCATAGATTCATGTTTGCCAATGCATACAAACACCAAAAAATATATATAGCAAACTGGGTGGTGGTTTGCTCTGCAAGATGATGGGACAATGAAGGGTTTGGATTTTTACAATGAGCTGTGCTGCTTTCATAATCAGTGAAAACAATAGGAATCCTACCTCATAGGTGGAGCTTATGGCAAGCAATCAGATTTGAAATCGAGTTTAATAAAACAAAGGAAATGTACCTTTCCCTTTATATGCCTCTTTATTTCTCTTTTGCAAATTGATACCAATATAGTTCTCTTCTGTATTGATGGAAATATATTTTGAATGAAATCAGCTCATCAGTTAATGTTTTCATCTTTGGTTCTAGCATAAAGTTGTGCCTTTTCCTCATATAGGAAAGCAGGAGAGGACAGTCACGGGGATAAATCATGACTCTTCATGTCGGACACCTAGCTCTGTTGCGACTTAAGATCCATGAATCACTTTGTATGTTCCAAGTGCATTCTATGACTAAATCAAAACTCAGTCAAGTATTGCACAGCTCAGTTCGTGCCATCATTGGCTTCCACACTTGTATTTGAGGTGGAATATTCTCTGTAGTGAAACTAAAAAGCCAGATCTGTCTCCAAAGATGCTGATAAAATATAAAAGTACAGAACAACAGTTGAAACATTGTACAAAAGTAAAAGTAGGTTTGTTAGATGTAAATATATCATGAAGCAGGGGTGTGAATGCCGCCACCCCTCTCTGTCCAGGGGATCAGCTTCTTCCGGGTCAACCCTCTCAAACATAAACCTTAGGTTCTCAGCTTCCGATGTGAGTCTAAGAATAGGTCCCAAATAAGTATTTCTAATCATTATCTATTTTTCTAATTATCGAGTACAACTGAGCTATACAGGAAATAATCTGTGAAAAGCCTAGAAGGGCACATGCATATTTTTCCAACAGGGCCAAATTTGGGAATTGCCCTGTTTGTGCCTGGCCGCCACCTCCCAGGCTGGATTTCACAGGGCTGGCTCTTTCCCTTCTTGGTTGTAAGAAGCCCCATAGAAACAAGTGAAGTGCACATGGCGAGAAGATTGGACTGTGAGCACATTGGTCCCTCCAGTTTTCCAATGAATTGTCCCAGGTTGTTGGGCAATATAATGGTCTGTATAGTCTATATGCAATGCTTATATGCAATGCTGCATAGTGCTGCTTAGTTTCAACTCCTTATGACAAGAAATTAATCTCTTAAAAGCCAGAGTGGAAGAAGAGAAACCAACCAGTAGATGTCTCTGTGGTGCTTCAGTTCAGTCATGGTTCTGCGTGTTTAGTCACAGATGTCATGGGTTCAGAGAAGCAATGATATGCAGATTTGCACCTTTTATTTTGGGCAGGTGCATGGAGGGCCCAAAGTGCCCTAAAAGTATACCAAAACCATTCAGAAACCATTTCTGCTATCTGAAAATACACATAACCAGTAATATCTTAATTTCTGACCTCATCTTAAAAACAAACAAAAAAGGGTGCTTTACTTACAAAGGTAATTAGTTATAAAATTTTGGACAAAGTTTTGCAGAATGACTACATTAGTAATTTTGGAAGTGTGCATCAGGTGAAAGACATTTGACCTGAGAAAAAGTATATAATTTCATACTTAATGGTTCTAATTTTTCTTGGCCAGACACTCCCAAATCCCATACCCACAAATTTACTCCAGCTTAAAAACAATTAAGTAATAACAAGTAACTTTTTAAAGCTGTTTTTATTATCAAAGATTCAAATATACTCAGAAGTCAACAGATTATGAACCCTCATGTACCTACTGTGCAGCCTTAACAATTATCAGATCATTTTCCATATTTTTGAAAATGACTTTAGAAAATTTATGCAATGTCTTCCTGAAGTTTTTCCCATTCTCCTCCCTCCTTCCCTTCCTCCCTTCCTTTCTCTCTTTCCCTTCCTTTCTTCTTTTTTTCCTTTCTTTCTCTCTCTCCTAACTTGTTCTGCATTTCCCCCAATTGAGACCACATTCAGTCTGAACTCTGAACACAGTTCAAATATCATTAGGGAAATGAGAATCTAAGCCATAATGAGATACCACTCCATAACCCTTAGGTGGATTATAACATACTTTTTGAAAATCAGAAAATAAAGTTTAGGCAAGGGAGTGGAAAAACTGGAACATGCTTTGTTGGTGGATATGTAAAATGGTGTCGCTGCTGTGGGAAACAGCTTGTGACTATTTCAAAAATTCGGTTGGTTGCCTCCACACTCACCCAACCAGAGGACTGAACATACAACCTAGCTATGTGCCCCAACCAGGAATTGAACCCACAACATTTTGGCGCATGGAATGATGCTCCAACCAACTGAGCCACCTGGCCAGGGCACATTTCCAGAAAGTTTTATAGTTTTGAGAAAAATGTAGGTTATAGGATTGTGTAAACATATTCTTCTCAATCCCAGAACACAAGTATTTTTGAAATATTATGAAGACAAATGAAGACCAGAAGGAGCTGGTGATGGATTTTGGTTCTAATCTTAAATGAACATTTTATTTCATGTTTAAAAAGTTACAAGAAAAAACACGAAAAGGAAAAGAGCCATTTGATATTGAAAAAAATTCTTCACCCCCACCCCCCAAGATGACTATTTTGGCAATCTGTTCAATAGATACTTAATAGGTTCTGTCTTAGTATATTCAAGCTGCTATCACAAATACCATAAACTGGGTAGCTTCTATACAACCGACGTTTCTCATAGTTGTGGAAGCTAAGAAGTCCAAGATCTAGTTAATTAACACATCCATCACCTCACTCACTACACATGTTTATTTATTTATTTTTCTTTGGTCAAGAATATTTAAGTTCTACTCTCTTAGCAGAGTTCAATGATACAATAAAGTGTACCTTTTGAATTTCATTTCATGTGAATGCACTACTTATTTAAAAATAGATTTCTCAAAAGAAGAACATGTATAAGATAAAGGGGCAGGCAGATCTGATGCCTTATCAGGGCCCACTTTCTGGTTCCTAGGCAGCTATCTTTCCCCTGTGTTTTCACATCTCAGAAAAGGTGAGGGAGCTCTGTGGGACCTCTTATATAAGGGCACTAATCCCATTCCCGAGGATTCCACCCTCAGGACCTAATCACATCTCAAAGGCCACACCTCCTAATACCATCTTCTCACTGGGGGTAGGCTTCAACATTAGAATATTGAGGAGGCACAGATATTCAATCTGTAGCAGCTTTCTATTGTGCTTAATTGTAATGGAAGCCATATAAGGGGGAACTGTAAGGTAGTCTCACCCTTAAGGGAATTGTAATATAACTTGGGGGATAGAGCTCGTATTAGTGAGAAGTTTGTATAAATGAGAAAGGAGAAGGAGAAGTGCACAAACATTTGTCAGTGTTCTATGTGCTATTTATATACTATGTTTTACATATGCTAATAACTTTACATGATTTTTTCATTGATCTTGAGGATGATTCTTTAAGTTAATGTTTCTCAACTCTGTTTTGCATCATGCACCCTTCCGAGGATCTGATGAAAGCTTTGGGATCCCTAAATTAAAAAATGAAAATATGGCCCTGGCTGGCGTAGCTCAGTGGATTGAGCGCAGGCTGGGAACCAAAGTGTCCCAGGTTCGATTCCCAGCCAGGGTACATTCCTGGGTTGTAGGCCATAACCCCCAGCAACCGCACATTGATGTTTCTCTCTCTCTCTCTCTCTCTCTCTCTCTCTCCCTCCCTTCCCTCTCTAAAAATAAATAAATAAAAAATCTTAAAAAAAATGAAAATATGCACATATATATTTTGCTTACAATATTCAGGAGATGTTAGGACTGCTGAATTTAATCTATGGACTTCAAGTTTAAAAATTCTGTTATTAAACTCGTGGAGCATTACTTCTCATTTAAGGATGAAACGGACTCTTAGAAGTTAATATGCTTACGTGGCTCTAAAAACACCTTCTTCACTACATGTAAGATATATCTCTAGTTAATCAAACTATAAAATAAAGTATACAACTTATAATATTATATGAAACCATACAGAAATGTATTAGAAACTTTGCAAAGGACTGTAGGGTCTCTCGAGGATGTTATTGCTGTCTCTGTGACAGATTGCCTCTTTTTCACTAGAGATTCTCCCTATTAAATATTGATAAAAAATATTTCTGGGAATTTTAATTAAAGGTATCTTGACATCAATATCTGGATTTTTTCCATTTTCAAGCAAAAAATAATAGTCCCACTGGCTCAAGCAGACAAATGAATCAAATGAGTTTTAAAACTCAAAATAAAGAGGCATTTTGTGGAGTTTGTGAAAAGGATGCACAAATAGAAGGAACACCCAGGCCCAAGAACAGGTGAGACAGCAGAGAACCAAGGGTATCTCTCTCGCTTCTCCTTCTTGGCATTTCCCGGCTCTTGCCTCTGCTTCTCTGAGCACGTGTTGGACAGTGGTCAACCTCGCCTCTCAAATTCTCTTGTTCTCACTGTTAGCAATTAGAAACAGCAGGCATATATCTTTCCTAATGTCTTGAATTTAACATTTTACTCCAATTGTATGGCAGAGATCAATTTATTTCTTCAGTGTCCAT
This sequence comes from Phyllostomus discolor, assembly GCF_004126475.2. Taxonomy (NCBI): domain Eukaryota; kingdom Metazoa; phylum Chordata; class Mammalia; order Chiroptera; family Phyllostomidae; genus Phyllostomus; species Phyllostomus discolor. Next base: position 13,907,698 of record NC_040911.2, on the reverse strand, counting down.
TGAGTGTTCAACTCTCATCTGATCAGCTATGTTGGGCAGAAGGCAGGAATCAGCTAGTAGCAACAGGATGGTAGGGGTGCATCTCCTGGGTGCCTGGGTTGTGTGGAGCATGGGCACCAGAATGTGTCTATACAGGGCCAAGGAGTGAACATCTCAGGGTCTGTGGTCCACTCGGTCTCTGTCACACATACTCAACTCGTATAGCGCAGACGTGTGCATGCCCAGTGTACACAGTGGGGCAAAAGTAGGTTTACAGTTGCAAGTATGCAAAATACACAGTTTATTCCCGTATTAATTTAAGTTATTGTATTATTTTCCATGTAAACAACTGTAAACCTAAGTTTTCCTACCCTGTATAAACAAATGAGAGCATTTGTGTTTTAATAACATGTTATGAACACGAAAGCTGATTTTCATGCATCACCCCCAACCGTTTGAAAAATGTAAAAAACATCCTTAGCTTGAAAGCTATGCACAAGCATGCTGCAGGCCAGATTGGGCCAGTGGATCATACTTGCAAACTCTTGGTTTAGCACAAGAAGAGCTCCTCATGGAGCTTTTGGAGGCCTCCCTTCTACATAGTGACTTGGAGATCCATGCTTTCTGCATCTTGTCGTGTTCCCATCTCAGCGTCACGTGACTTCCACGGTTGCTGTAGCAAGGGGAAAGGAGGAATGCAAAGAGCACACATACGCTTAATTGTCTTGACCTAGAAGTGACACATATTGTGCATCACTTTTTACAATCCATTGGCCAAAGCCAGCCCCAGTATCCTAACCTGATCACATAGGAAGTTGGGGAATATAGGGCAGCAGATAGAAGATACAGGATATACGGTAAACCGCAATAATCTGTGCTGCAGTATTAGACCAAATAGTGGCCAATGATTTATATGTAGGGCTATCAAACAAATATATATTAACTTTTTGCATTTCTATTTATTTTTCATCGCACAGCTGGATGCATATAACTGCGGAAAACTTCCCCCTAAGTAATATTACTATAAAACTAATGAATCTAGAAGTAGCATAGTACATTTAATGAAGATGTAAGATAGAATTCAATTCATTCTCATTTCTTAAATTATTTGGTAGTATTTCTGCTTATTTTTATTATGTCTTATAAAATGCCCAAATGTGTGTTTTATGCTCAGCCTATCATAAACACCCTCCATGTCGACAGCTCACTAAGCAAAAAGAAAACATTTTCCATTAGTACTGGATGTCACTGAAAATGCTCACGCAAAAATAATGTCCACTTTCACAGGGTCATAATGTCTACATTTTTGTTACTAGTTTTCTTTGAACTTTACATTCTTATTTCTTTAATCTGCTTGGTAGCTAAACTTTTTCATCTCACTTCACCCTGGTACAAAGTCCTCATTTCACGTGGCTCATCTCTCTACCATCCTGGGTTTAATTTTGTATTTTCCAACTATGTAAAATTCTGCTTTCTGCCACTGTCATCGCTTCCTGCCATTCCTCATTCTGCATCTCATTCACATCAAATGTTTCATTTTCCTGCTCTCTGACGCCTTACCCAATTAGCCTGTCCTCATGGAGCCTATGTCTAATCTTGAGCGCTCCGCGCCTTCGAGGATATGAATCATTCTATTATTCACTTAATAATATAGTGGCATACACTTATGTGATTTCTTTAGATCTTATTTCCCCATTTAGATTCCAGTCTTCCTAATGACAGTGCTAGTCTGTTTCTAGTTCAACACAAAATGTATTTCATAAAATTCTCTTATTTTTGATATTAATGAGGGAAAACAGATGAGACCATAACATATTTTAGTACTGAACATTTTTTTAGAAATAAAAACATTATCAACTGTTATTTACACATTTGCTGAATTTGAGAGGAATTTCTTTTTATGAGTCAGTTACTGAAAATGCAGTCTGAAAGACAGATGGTCAGTGCATTATTGGTATATTCTAAAGCCACTCATAACAATTTAATTTCAAGCTTTACTCACAACAATGAGTTCAAACCTATACGTGCATCATTTTGTGGGAAACATTTTCTAGCACCGTACTAATAGTACAGATGTAGCAGACTTGTAGTTTAAAAAATAAGGAGCTCTAAAACAGATTTGAAACTTTCTCCTGTAGATTTTTTTTTCACCTTCCTAGAAAATAAAGTTGCTCATCCAAATTACTCATATTCATATCTGGAAAAGATAAGGGTAGCAGTGAGGCGTATTCAAATGATAGCTTCTGTAAGAAGGGAAAGAGCCCCGAAGGGGAAGTGTAGATCAGTATACATGGAGGGAGAGTTAGTAGCTAAGCAACGTGCTGCAGAATCAAGGGCTGTAAATTGTAATTACACCTTACAGCGGCCAGTGCTTTTCCAGCTGAGGGCTCGACTGTACCCAGGCTAACAACTCAGCCCCGAGTCGAGTCATTCACCCTCAGTTTAGTCATCTGAAAACTGAAGGTGGAGTAGTGACGTACTAGCAGTTACACGGATGGCTTCCATACACAAGGAAGATGAAAAGAAATTAATTCAGGATGTGAGCAAGCCTGCTGACTCAATATGAAAATGAAAGAAACAAGAAGAAATATAGGAGATAAAAAATACCTCTGATTTTTACAAATTCCCTCAAATTGCTTTAGAATCTCATTTCAATGACTCCTAATGATGTAATTATAGAAACTGTTAGTATTTAAACATCTTCAGCTAATAGAAAGTGGTTTCTTTTTATAAAGTATCATACAGAGAACTGCTTTTGAAGATTAAATGCTACAGACCTGCTAATAACAAAATGTTTTATGCCAGAAAAAGAAAAGACTGATTTTATATACAAAAATAAAATTTATACTATATTCAAATTATACTATAATTTATACTATAGTCAGATTGATTCGCTCCGTAACTTAGTTTCTTCACAAATTTCCTTAATATATATGGGGTTGACCATTGTTGCATATATTAATTCCTTAATAATGTTTAATTACCTGAGGATGATGGAATATCTTATTTATTCATTCGATAGTTATATGAGGTCTGTCCAGAAAGTATCCAGCCACGGACTATGAAAAATAGAGACATTTATTGAAGAAGATACAAAAGATAAGAAATATCATACATAGACAATGACACCTCAGTCCCCTTCAAAGTAGGCACCTTGGGACCTCATACAGTTCTCTCAATCACCATCAGCTGCCTGTCATATTTTCCTGAATCTCACTGACAGTCTGAAATTTCTTCCCTTTCTAAGGTGATTTTAGTTTTGGGAAAAGCCAGAAGTTACAGAGCACCAAATCTGGGTGGTGTGGGAGCTGAGTCACCTGGGAGATGTGATGTTTTACCAAAACACTCTGCACAAGACATGACACATGAATGGGTGCATTGTTGTGATGAAGCTGCCAATCATCAGTTAGTTGCCCATAGCTATGGCCTTCTGAACCATCAAATAGTTTCCACAGATGAATGTTCAAGCTTAATGCAAAATCTGATGCAGATTCATTGCTCTACTAGCTCATTCATTTTGAATGCAAGGACCACACAATACACATGCTCACTCAAGAGCATCTACCGCTCCCACTGACTAGTACGGTGAAGTCATCATTTCCACACATGTGCATTCCAGTCCACTCTCCTTGGCTGCCAGGTTACATCAATGTCACATAAACCATTCTCATTATATTAACAATGGTTGGACTTTTTCTAGACAGACCTCGTATATTAATTTATTGGGAATTTAGTATCTGCCAAAATTAGGGATTCTTCTGCCCTCTGGCCAAAGAGCAGCTTGGTTCTTTTCATCACAATGAGAGGGAAATTTCGGACAACAGGAGTCAGATGATCTTCAAAGTGTGTCTCCCTTACCTTATTCTCTTTTAAGAGTAATGGCCAAGGCATGTTTAAGTTTTTTCCCTCATTGTTATCTGACCTATATATGAAGGTGGCTAACTTCACACTTTTGGATCATCTTGAGCTCCAGAAGTGGCATAGATTGCTCATAAAAGAGTTTCAGAGGAAGACCAAGAGTTTGCTTACTTGCCCACAAAGGAATTGGTTTATACCCCCTTTATAGCGATCCCAGGAGACCCTCTGATTCAGTGCTGAAACATCTCAGGGTGGTGACCTCCGTGCAGGTGAAATCCTGCTAGGTATAGTACTTTATTTGGAGAAAAAGGGACAAGTCTCTCTTATAGAAATCTGTTAGAAAAACATTTTAGACAATGATTCAGTAAAATCCTAGTCAATGGATTATCTTGCTGGAGATTTGCCCATGATATTCTCCCTTAGTGGCAATATGTGGGTTTTTATTGCAGGTTGAAGCTACTTTGCCTAGGCCATGTTTATTTCTCAAATATTGCCTCAGTGGAGAAGTCTGATCATCGTTTATAAAATAGATTGCATGCCTGCATTGTCACTTAGGCTTATGCCTTTTCTCTGCTTTATTGTCACCTAAAAATATTCATTTGTTAATGTTCTGTCTCTCCAGAATAGAAATGAACTTCATGAGAACAGGGACTTTGCTTATCTACTTACTACCTAGATTAATGTTTAGTATAGTAGGTTTCTAATGTATTTGTTAAATAACTGGATACACGGATGAAGGAAAGGATGGATGGAAAGACAGGCAGTGTTTGGTAGTCCTCAAATGTATGATGAAACTGATGTATTCCAGAGAAATGTTCAGAATGGAAAAGAATGGTGAGTAAAATGCTAAGGCCGGGGACCTGATGGCAACGTTGAAAGAGGTAGACAATCAAGGAAAAAGGCAAGCATTCTAGAAAAAGAGAACATTATACAATTATACATGCAAAGTGGGGATACGTGTGCTTGTGATGTTTGAAGACTGGAAGTAGCCTCCAGGGTTTGTGTAAGGAAATGATATGAGTATTGGTTGGGGAGGTAGGTTCAGGTCATTTTTTTTGTTTATTTTTGTTTAATTCTTATTTTATTTTTATTTTAGAGAGAGGGGAAGGGAGGGAGAAAGAGAGGGGGAGAAAAACATCGATGTGAGAGAGAAACACCGATTGGTTGCCTTCCATACGTGCCCCACCCTTGGGACTGAATGTGCCGTTCAGGCATGTGCCCCTACAGGGAATCCAACGGCAACCTTTGGCGTCGTAGGACAACACCCAACCAATGGAGCCCCCCTGGCTGTGGCCAGGTCAGTTTTTAAAAGACCTTTCGATGCTCGATTGAGGTACTTTAAGTTTTATCTCCTTAATAATGGGAAGCCACTGCAGGTTAATGAGCAAGGGGAACAGCATGAAAAACTGGGTGAAGTAAGAAGGTGAAGCCGAAAATAAAGACGGGGTGGGCTGGCGTTTTAGAGACTGAGGAGATTAAGAGCACTTGGAAGCTATTTCAATGACAAATGTTCAAGTGGCAAGTTTCACGTTCAAATGGTGAGAAGTGGAGTTTTTTTTTTAAAAAAGGATGATACATACACAAAATAGTATACATGGGAAATCAAGCAAATCAGAATCGTTTCTTTCCAACCCCTTGGGGAAATAATGCAACCCATTTTCTTCATTATAGCACTGAATATATTTAATCTTGTAACACTCTACAATCATTTAAGAGCTTGGAATAGTAAAAGGAATTAGGAAAAAACTGACATTGAATAGAACAAGTTTTCTAGTTTATTTCAGTGATTTTTCAGTATTGTTTATAGTCTTTATATTTTATTGAGTCAAAATAAAAAAAACAGAACCAGATGATTATGTTTCCTAAAGCTTAAGGCTTGGCAAATTGTCACAATCAGGATTAGTTCTCATATTGCTTGGATGCTATTGAAAGATGGATAGAATAAGAATTTAAAATCTCTTTGAGCTCTATAAATCTGTGAAGCTCTAACAAAAGTATCACCAAGAATTAGGAAGAAGAGGAATAGACTAAGAAGAGGAAATCTTGATTTTTTCAGTAAAGTCCATCTTTAATCAGATTTCTCTTGCTAATCCAAGAAAATGAGACAGAGGGAATTTATAAGAAGTTATAAAGAAAGAGTACTTAAAATAAGATAAAGAGCTTTCTCATTTATGCTGGCCAAATCTAATAATCATTTTCAGTTTAGCACTGAAGGCTCATAGTATCCTTTAAGTCCTTTTTGATAGTCTACACGGTGAAGAATAATGAATAGTAATCTGAAAATACTTAAGGCATTATTTTTTTCAATGAGTTGACCTATAGTTTTTTCATATGTCTATTCACTGTAGTCATCAGTTTTATAGTCAAGAGGCAATGCATTTCATTTATTACTATCGAAGTGGTATTAAACATTGTAATGCTACGTGGAACTGATATGTTCCCTCCTAGCAAGGTCATGCCACTCAAAGTACTGGCTTTCATTCTATCAATAGTTAGTGCTCTAATTTTTAGGAGTCATCAGACTAAAAGAGATTTTACTAATCTTTTTTTAGAATACTTTTTAGACATTTTGTTTATTTATTTTTAGAAAGAGGAGAAGGGAGGGAGAGAGAGAGGGAGAGAAGCATCGATGTGAGAGAGAAACATCAGCTGGCTGCCTCTTGCACAGGCCCCCACTGGGACTGAACCTTCAACCGAAGCATGTGTCTTGACCAGGAAGGAGTTGAACCAGATGACGTTTTGCTTTTCAGGATGACGCCCAACCAACGGAGCCACACCAGTGAGGGCAGATTTTACTGATCTTTTATATTTGTATTCCTCTTCAAAAAAGCAGACAAGTAGTGTAAAACAGCACAGAGCACTATTGTCACCTTGGAGTAGTAGATGTCTTAATTGGTCACCAAAAGGATTAAGTATAAAGAAAAAATGATAAATTGGATTATAGTAAAATAAAAAATGCTCTTAAAAAGATATATTTTAAAAGCTAAAGAGCAACCCACTGAATGAAAACAGATATTTACTATATGTGTGTATGTATGCATAAGTATAAATAAGAAATAAACAAACAACCCAGCAGACAACGGGAAAATGACTTGGAACTGACACTTCACAAGAGAATATTTAAATGACGGTAAATCTATGAAAAGGTATTACTAGTTATACCGCTTTACTAGTTATTTTTTTAAAGTGCAAGTTAAACATAACTATATACCACTAAATAAATACTATTCTGTTGGGAGCTGCCCTGCCTGGTTTCAGAAGCTGTAATCCCCCATGACTAAGGCTGAGTAAAGGACCTTGGGACCAGGAGCCACTTAGGAGACAAAGGTTATCTTCCTTGTAGGGGCACCACCTCTGCCCCCTTTCTCTTCACGCTGCTTGGCCCCAGGCAGATGACTGGTTAGCCAATGATGGGTAAGATTCCTCAAAAGAGGGGCGACCTAAGACAGAATGGTCATGAAGGGGTCCTCAGGGAAGGACTTGAGGGGATATAGAAAGAGGGGGTGATGGACCCTCACCCCTTGGCTTTGACATAGCCTGAGTCCTCATTCTGTCTGCAAGAAGTCTCCTAATCTCTTGGCTGCCTTACTTCTCCTGCCTGATTTAAGCCTGAAACAATGCTGGAGGTGGGTGCGGCCCTGTGCTGGAAAGGGTGGGTTCCCTAGGGCAATCAGGCCTAAGAAAGAATACATAAAATCTTATGAAACCTACTTTGCTAATACCCCCAATTTAAATGATAATGGTCCAAGCCTCAAATGAGTTTGTTTCCCCCAAATTTTATGGCCCTTTAACTATCTGAACCCGACTTAGAATAAGCCCTCAGAGTTCTTTGAAAGTTATCTATTGTTTAATCATTCCTATCTGACAATGATTGATGAACTTTATTCCTGTGCAAATTGAACCTAATAAAAGCTTGTCAAAGCTAGGGTCAGGGCACTCTCCTCTTGAAAAAGTCTTGCCATCCCTTTTCCACCACAGGACTCAGAAGTCTATGTGAATTTGTTTCATATCTCATCCACAATGCTGCAGACCCCAGGAGCTGGGATCTGCGTCACTATTCAATAGAACGGTTAAGTGAAAAACACTGAAAATACCAACTGTTGGCAAGATTGTAGAGGAAACTTAACTCTTGTAAGCCATAGATGGATATGGACGTTGGCAAAAACCACTTTTGAAAATCGTCTGGCAGCATCTTCTCAGGAATAACGTGTGCAAAGCTATAGCCAGCAGTTTACTTGTGGGTGTGTGCCTAGCAGAAACACGTATGGATGTTCATTCTCCTAAAGCCATGCAGAGGAATGGTCAGGGTAGCACTGTCTATGTTAGTCCTAATTTCGGTCATTATCCAAATGGCCATCAACAATAGACTGGATAAACATATTCTGGAATATTCCACAGCACTGAGAAGGAAAAATCTTCAGCTGTAATAAAGATGATTCAAAATCGTAATGTTGAGCAAAGAAGCCAGATGCCAAAAAAGTTACCAACCACACAATTCCTCTTATATAAAATAATAAGATAGTTAAAAATAATATTAGTTGTCAGGTGTCAGGATAACGACTGCCTTTCGAGGGGAGAGTGTTTCATAATGTCACTGCTATTATTTGCTCAGTCTGTGGAAATTCATGAAGCTTTATATATACAGAGGTGTCCTCCCCTTGCTGCATCTAAATGTGTGTGTAACACATACATTATGCTCAGTAAGAAGTTAAAAATATCTTAGACAAGTAGGATATGACTAAAAAATTTTAGTAAAATCTCACTCATTGGAGAAATATGAGGCATGCCATTTTCCCTTTTACCTTTCCTCCTCCTTCTTTTATTCTGTTTTTAGAAGTAATCACATAAATGATGCATCATCCTTCCACCCCTAAAAATGTCATTTACTCACATATATACATACAGGTAATACTTTGAAATTATAAGTTGAATTATATTGTGCATATGGTTCCTTGCTCAATAACATCATGTGTCTCTTTTTAAATATTTAGCAATGTATAATGCCATATACCTTCTTGTCACTTATGTATGGGATCAACCTGTTGTTGACTTTTTGGCAATGTCATGGACAAAACATGAGTACTCATTTTAGTTAGAATGTCCCAGGTTTGCAATGAGGGTGAGCATCTCTTCGTTTATCTCATTTGTGTATCTTCTTTTGGAAATTTTCTGTTGACCTAATGTGACCATTTTTCTATCAAGTGGCTTGTTTTTATTTTCTTTAATTTGATTTTTCTTTATTATTTATACATATAAATTTTTACTCTGACATATAGTTTATACTTTAATTTTATATATATTTTAAAATATGATGTATTACTTCTATGGCTTCTGAGCTTGGTATATTGCTTAGAAATCTTTAGATTATAAAATATCCCATTATAATTACTTTTTAATTTGTTTTTATATTTTTAATGACTTAATCTATTTGTATTTATTTTTGTGTATGGAATGATGTATCTGAAAATTTTCCCCAAATGGATGGCCAATTTTAACCATACTATGTGTTAGATAGTCTGTCATTTCCCTACTGATTTTGATTTCTACCTTTATCATAAATTACATTTTCATAGATACACGTCTTTGTGTCATGCTCAGCTGTGCCCCTGTGAAATGTATAGGTTTCTGCACCAATGCCACAACTTTTCAAATTAATCTAGTTTTATAGGATATTCATAGCTAATAGGGCAAGGAAAAGCTAATTATTCTTTCCAAGTCAGTTTGTGAATTCTTTTTTTAAATGTTATTTATTTATTTTTAGAGAGAGAAAATCGGAGGGAGAACAAGAAGGAGAGAAGCATCAGTGTGAGAGAGAGACGTCGATGGATTTCCTCCTGCACACACCGTGACAGGGGCCTGGACCTGCAGCCCTGGCGAGCGACCCGTTCAGGATGACACCCAAACAACTGAGCCACAGTGGTCAAGGCCAGTCTGTTAATTCCTATAAAAATTCCTTTGGTGGTTTTTATTGGCCTTACATTTATAGATAAATTTAGTGAGACCCTTTAGCCTAGACATGAATGAATTATTTCAAAATAGACCTTAGCCTATGTTCTCTCTCTTAAGCCTTCATGTCCTTTAGTATAAATATCTACAGTTTTCTTCTTGTAGTCCTATAGGTTTCACTAATTTTTAATTGGGATTATATGCAGGCATTTCCTAGGGTGTTATTACTATTATGAAGGTCAATCTTAAATAATGTTTGTGTCTCTGGTTAGAGGAGGGTTATAGACTTCCTTGTGTATCTCCTGAACTCTGCTTTCCTCCCTGCACTCAGTCATCTCACGTAACTCTGCGTGTGGGGCCTTCCCCGCACTTGGCTGATGCAGCCAGCCGTTGTTCAAGCCCAGTTGCCCCTTGGCCCCTCTCCCCTCATTCATTCTCCCCAGACCGCCTCAGCCCGCGGCGCTCTTCCTGTCGGAAGCACTTGTTTTATATTTAGCATGTTACTAAGTGGCATGATTTAAAAAATGCAAATAAGAAAGAAACAGTTTTATTGATGTCTCGGGATTCTTAGGCTACATTTCCAGAAATCTTTTGTTGTTGCAAAATTCTTTTAAGCTGTTTTCAGAAACACAAGGAATGGGACCTGAACAGAAAGAATCTTCCCTAAGAAACCATACTGCCTCCTGGGGCACTTAGCATCCCTTCCCCTTATCTTACTCACAGATAGTTGTTTTAAAACCATATTCTTTAAGGCTGTTTTGGTGTCATATTAATACCTGTGCCTTTCCGTGGCCAGAGGAGTGTTGCTTGAGAAAAGGTGTGTTAAACACTGTAGTCGGAGGGATTCTTCAGCAGGCGTGTCCGGTCTGCCAGAGAAGATACTTTCACTAGCTTTGCAGTTGTCCAATTACCATGGCAGAGTCGGCACTAAATTAACCCACAGGTGTGCTGCTGGAATTCTAAACCCAAAGCTTTTTGTTGAACTGGCTGGTATTCAATTCCATCCACTTTTGAGGAAAAATTTCACACTATTTTACAAACAGAGAAGAATATAGTGTAAAATATATGAATGTATATAAAACTTGGGACTATGTACCATGAAACTGGGTGATAGTCATGAGAGTCTAAATAGTTATGTTTTAATTTTATTGTATTGTGGAATTTTGAATTTTTAGAACTAAATAGGTAATTGGTCTAATTCTTTCTGTGTGGGGTCTCTTCTGATTTTATTTTTTGGGATTGAGGCTATCATTTCCTTATTTGTGTGAATCAATTGGTCATGTGTACCTAAACTTCAATGAAGTAAATGAATTTCCGCTCTCCTTTTAGGATTCTTTTTTTTGGAGGGGGTGTCACTAAGTCAATCAAATAGTTATTTCAAAAGGTAGAGACGGTGGCTCAAGAATTTAAAGAAAGTCCTTCAAGGCAGATGATTGGAATTAGGAAACATGTGTGAAGTAACAGTTCAAGATTGAGGGAGGATCTTGAAGATGATGTTGATAAGCAAACTGTTGTTTGAAAAACAAGTTATTTTCCCAGGTGACACAACTTTTTAATGGAACAATGGGTCTGCAAGAATTTTCTAAAGCAAACACTGATTTTTAAAAATTAGTTTACCTTCTTATTTTTCTAGGCAAGAATTTTCTGGAATGAGCAGTCATATCAACACAAGTGTTCCCAGATCTGAGCCCCAGGAGCTAAGGTGTTTAGTTGCAGATGCTGTTTGGTTGGCAATAAGCTGGCTGAACAGATGAACTTAGATTATGGAGAACCTGTAGGGATAAGCTGAGAAACTGGGCTATTGCCTGAGTATTAAACTTAGTGTATAAGATACTGGCTTGTGGTCTTGATCTTGCTACTCTGAAGCTATGCCACCGCATTGAACCCATCTTCAGGTTTCTCTTGGGGCTCACATGCCTCCAACACACTCAGCCACTTGCTCCGATTTGACAGTTGCAGCAGCAGCCAACCCCATGTGGGTGCTTCTGTTTCTTGCCCACAAGGCGTACTAGCGCCTCTCCCAGAATCTCTGGCTTCTACCAACACTTTCAGGCAACCTGCCACAGGGCGTGGGATTTGATTTCCCCGGGAGATGCCACAGTGCCCAGGTAACTCAACCTGGAGGTGTGAGGGAGTTAACTCCCCATGGGGTGAGCATCTTGAAAAGCAATAGGAAGAACCAGAAAATCTGGAAGGGACAGTCTCTTCCTTCTCTCTCCGACAGGCTATCATGAGGCACGGTACAGATGTCTGGAGCGGCCTTGCAAGTCTGAGCGCGTGTGTCTGCAGGGTAACCAGCTTTGGCTTCTGCAGTGTGGGAGTCAGTGGCCAGCGCAATAATACATCATCGTATGTTTGCTTTTCATCCTTCTCGATCTTGCTTGCCCTCTCCCTGGCTCTCAGCAGCCTGGGTTTTCCCTCCCAGTGTAGCATTAGCATTTATGTCTTGCCTCGGCCCTGTTTTCTAGGAAATCCAGGCTAGTACAGTGACCTTAAACTACTAAATCTCCATGGACTTCTATTTTAATGACTGGAAAATGAGGAAATTGAGCTAAATTATTGCTATGATCTTTTAAAGCTATCTTTTAAATGCCTATCATTTAATCAGTCCAATTTTTGACCAAGGATGTATGGCAGAAAGCTGACCCTTGTAGTATTGCCAGGGCTTTTAGAAATATGAGGAAAAGAAGTTAAAGTGAAAATAGGAAGAACAGGCATTTTTTAAAAAGTGCTGTCCTAGTCTGATAACTACTAAAAAAGGGGATGCCGCAATCATAATTCTCAGAAATGTTGCTGAGATTGCACTACTGTAAACATAAATGTAAAGAGAAAAATTAAGTAAAAACTCATGCAAAACATGCCACTGTTGCCGATAATATCATTGAAATAGGAAGAGCTTCGTAAAGTCATTTACTCACACCCTTGACCAGGACATTGGATCTACTTCCTGTGAAGACCAAACCTCCTAGCCATTTCTAAGTAGAAAATGCCTTTTTTTTTTTTTGCATATCAAAGAATTCCATTACAGCTGAGTGGCTCCTATGATGTAATTCTAAAGATGCTGGTCTACATCCTTCTCAGAACACATGCTCCGTTTAAGCATCTCAATGTGAGTTCAGTTCTGGGTAAGGAAGGAGATGTCCTTGGAGGTCTCTGAACCCAGAATTTTTAGTGGCTGTGACACAACACACCTTGGGCTTTCCAGTGGTAGCGGCCGTGTGTCCATTTGGGCTGTTGCTCTCCATTCCCAGATGTCAGAGATGGAAAAGGTCGTAGGTATCACCAGTTGAGCCCCTTCCCTCTACTGGTGAGGAACAGAAGCCCAGAGAAGTGAACTAACAGACCCAAGGTTATACAACTGGAGAATGAAGGGCCCTAGATAAAAATCACCTTCAACATAAGTATTTCTTTCTCCACATCTTACGGAAGAATCTAGATAAAGCTTTTTGGCAAAACACACACAAATATGCAAATGTACTATGCCAGAGATTTTTTTTAAACTTCCTACAATAACAAATGTTTCTTTGTCATCTGATAGCCTTACATTCTATAGATAATATGAAGAATGAATACTGTACTGGTCTTGTCCCTCTGTCATCTGGAAATTTGTGATTAAATAAGTCTTTAATAGTACAGATGCAGGGGTATCAAACTCGTTTTCACCAGGGGTCACGTCAGCCTCGAGGTTGCCTTCAAAGGGCTGAATATAATTTTAGGACTGTGTAAATGTAGCAACTCCTTAGTTAGGGGCAAGGAGCTTGGCGCTGCCGCCAGATAGAAACAAGGTGCCAGGCTGGATAAGACAAGATGGAGGGCCGGATTCAGCCTGTGGGCCTTGTGTTGGCCACCTGTGCTATAGAGAGAAGACACAATAAAACCTACCATCTAATCTGTGTCTAATGTAATGAACCAGAATAATGAGAAATCTTTACCGTCTCCAATCTGGAAAGTGTCCTCAAGCTTAAATATTGCTTCTCTCATTGCTGCCCAAGTTGGTAAGGACCACACCACATACCCCCTTACATTGAAATGGATCAGCTGGGACTACCCTTGCAAAATCTAAGTACAAAGAAACAGATTCATCTCTGGTTGGCTTGGTGTATTAGTATTTTACCTTGATGTATTATGAGGTATAGGTATTGTGACTGATAATACTTCCTTTTAGGTAAGTAAGTGGTAGTAACATTGATGTGGTAGGCTATGTTTTGAATAATATTATTAGGAGGTCCAAATCCATAATTCTCTGGTTATTAATCCTAGGCTAGATGATTCACAAAGTATTAAACTACCTCAAGGCCTCTGTCCCCTATCGGGTTAATGGTCAGTTCATTCACTCAGTCATTTATTCAATAATAATCTCCCTATTTTGTGGACAGCACAGTGAGGACTCAAAGGACAAGGGGGCACAAAGCATGCAGTGATTTAGTGTGAAACAAATAGCAAAAAAGTACTTTCAGAAGTCATTGCATAGAAAGTATTACATGACAGGTGCAGATATAAGTACTGTGGAGAGTTTATGGGAGGCAGATACATTTTCTGGCTGCTGGTATGAAGCAAAAACCTTATGAAAGAAAGTGCACAAAATCTAGGCCTTGAAGAATGGGTTTGATTCAATGGGTTGGGCAGATGGCATTAGGGTAAGTGGTAAAAAGACCCATTATACATACAGAGCTCACCAAAAACATATACGTGTTAAAACAAACCCATAAATGAATAGGGGATAATTCAATATTTTTAAAGCTCACAGTTTGGCAAACAATCTAATTAAGGATAAATTAAATCCTGAATGGCAAATTGGGGCCAATTTGAACAGTATTAAATAACAATGAAGGGGCTTTTTAACCTTATTCTGTAGGCATTGTAAATTCATTGCAGATTATGAGCAGGAGTTAATATAATGACAACTTGTAAAATGAAAACCATCTGTTAGAGCTTTATAGGAAAAACCGAGGACGATGCAACTGTAAGAAGCAGACCGGTAAGGAGGCCACTTCAGCATCCTGGCATACAGGTAGAATACGCCAGGTAGTCACGGGGGGGGGGGGGGGGGCAGAATCTTATGAAGCTAGGTGTGAGAAAAGAGACCAAATGCAAATACTGAGAGAAAAGTGAGTTTAAGCAAGAGTCAAGGCCCATTTTTGGAAATTTTCCACCAGAAAGATGCCAGAGGAAGAACGGCTGAGGGGAAGAAGAAGCAAATGGAGTGAGCAAAGACAGAGCAGAGAACCAGAGGGCCTCGAACCCAAGGGAGAAGGGGGCCAGGATGTCAGAGGCCTGAGAGAGGTCAGGGGAGACAGGCTGAAAGCCAGTCATTGATATTATAATTGAGAGATGGTTAACCGTCACCAGAGCAAGTGACCGAAGGTAGGTGGTAAGAACATGTGTGCAGTGGGCAAGTTCTTCGTCCGGAAGTTTTATTGTGAGTGGTGTAGTGATGTCAACTGGTGCAACGTTTTGGAGGAAAATTTGGCCACATGTTTCAAAACCTTTATGTAGTATATTTACTTTGATCCCATGATTTTATTTTTAGGATGGCTGAAAAGAGCTGTGATTCAAGATGATTAGAACAGCACAAAATTGGAAATAGTCAACATGTGCACTAATGAGAAATTAATTTATTACATATTCATAAAGTGGAATATTATATACCCATTAAAGTGTGTCTTTTAGCAAGGGCTGGCACTTTCTCTGCAAAGGGCAAATAGTTTTGTGGCACAGACTGTCTATGTTGTAACTACTAAACTGCTGCCAGAGCTGTAGACAATGTGCAAATCGATACACATGGCTGTGTTCCTATAAAACTTTATTTACACAACCGGGTGGCAGACTGGATGGAGTTTCCTGCAGGATATGGTTTGTCAATCCTTCTGTTTGAATATTATGTAACAAATTAAGAGACAGTATGGTAATACTAACAAAAATAATTAATAATACAAGAAGTGACAGGCCTTACAATGATATCTGCACTCTTTCTAACTTTGTGGAATGTGTTTGGGTATGTGTCTGTACTCCAGCCTTTCAACAGAATGTGTCTCTGAGTGCTATCATCATAGAGAAATTTATTACCTACTTGGTACTTATCTGTAGTTTCACCTTTGCTATCATAACCATGCATTACTTTCTGTAACTAGGGATGATGCTATTTTTGTATGAAATTGAAGTTGTGAAGCGAGATGAGATCGATATGTTTGCAAAGTGAGAATCTATCAGGTCTTCATGCACAGTTGGAAATTTCCATTGATACATGAATTCTGAATTAATGGTGAGTACCCTGAAAGGCCTCTCCGAGAACTGTGCTGTTTGAAAATCTGCAGTGTAGCATGACTAATCAGCACTTGCTAAGGTCAAGTTTGCGAAACCATCTTTTTAACAAGGTGAGACCATGTGAGCTACGATGAACAGGACTGGTATTAGTCCTAGGTAGATGCCCATGGACCGTGCCCTCCTCCCCCCTACCGACCTCGCCTGGCCTCAGTCATTTTCCTTCTGTTTCTCACTGTTCCATATTATGGTTTCAACTGGCTGCTCTAATATTGTTGCACATACTGTTTCCACTGTGTGGGATAGGATGTTTCTCTCCTTTATTTCTCTTTTAGGAACAAACATAGTACTTGCTACATTCAAAGGTTTATTGTAAGACTCTATGTAATATAAAAAGCATAATAATATAATCACTCCCCATAAACCCAAGAATTAGGTCATTACTGACAGATTGTATGCCATACTTCACCCCCTCATCTCGGAAGTGATCACTGGTCTGATTATGAATTCCTTACTTTTTAAAATATATAGTTCTATCACATTTGCATGTATGCTTGAACAGCATATTGTTTAATTCTGCTATTTTTTTTTTATTTCTATGAGCACTGTACCATGGTTAGTTGTCTGGGATTTACTTTTTTACTTAATATTATGTTTCCATACCCATAATGACAAAACAAGAAGACCATAGCAAATATAGCACCTTCTGGCTTTTAGCGTTCAGTCTCTTATAGCAAATACTACATGTACACATAGTTGTTTCATTACACACATACAAATTCTGTCTGAAAAAAGTCCAGCCATTGTTAATATAATGAGAATGGTTTGCATGACATCAGTGTAACCTGGTAGCCACGGAGAGATGACTGGAATGTGCATGTGTGAACAATGATGACTTCACTGTATTAGTTAATGGGGATAGTAGACACTGTTGAGTGAGCATGTGTACTGTGTGGCTGTTGCACTCAAAAAGACTGAGCGAGGAAAGTAATGAATTTGCATCGAATTTTGCATTAAGCTTGAACATTCCTCTGTGGAAACTACTTAGATGATTCAGAAGGCCACAGCTATGGGCAACTGGTGATTGGCAGCTTCATCTTGACAATGTGACCACTCATGCATCACATTTCATGCCGAGTTCTTTGGTGAAACATCAGGCAACCCAGGTGACTCAGCCTCCCTATAGCCCAGACTTGGTGCCCTGTGATTGCTGGCTTTTCCCCAAACTAAAATCACCTTTGAAAGGGAAGAGATTTCAGAATGTCAGTGAGATTCAGGAAAATACATGGGACAGCTAATCATGCCTGGGAGAACGGTGTGAGGTCCCAAGGTGCCGACTCTGAAGTGGACTGAGGTTTCTTGTTCTTGTATATTCTTCAGTAGACATCTCCATTTTTCATATTACATGGCTGATACTTTCTGGACAGACCTCATTTATTAGTATCTTTTCTCTACATTTAAATTATAAGCTCCTTAAAGGTAAGTGTATGGTCCCTTCGATAAAACAGCTGCTCTGAGCTCTCTGCTAATTGAATTGAATCAGTTAAGAGATCAACTTTTGAACTTGCTTTTCTTTAGTGTAATTTCTTAGCTTAGTGTCCAGTTCATTCTTCCCACAATTATTTGCTGAGGGCCTACTCTGTGCTGAGCAACCTTCTAGGCTCTCAAACTATTACTTTATCAGAGTAAATAGAACAGATTCCCTTGCAGAGATTATGTTGCAGTGGGGCAGTTAGAGGCAATAACTAAACTTAAAAAACATTAATGTTATATGGGGAAGGGTGCTACAAAGAAAAAAAAGTGGGGTAAGTAAATAGAGAAAGATGAAGGGAGGTGTTTATGTGGAGTCTGGTACATTTTGCCTCTTACAAAATAAGCTTCTGGGGGTCTCTGTTTTGTTTGTTTTTGCATTTACTTTGATCCTTATGGACAGAATATGCCAGCCATGGAGTTTTTAGGCCTTTAAAAAACACTTTGCAAATATACGAAAAGAAAAACCAAACTTTTAAAATTCGCTACTTGTTTATTCCTTTTCCCTGTGTGTTTTAAATGTGAGGGGAAAAAAACACAAAATATATGGATTGCAGTCAATAAAGTACAAATTGATTTTCTTGCTACAAGCCTTCTGGTTTTGACATTTTCAAGAGCACTATTTATTTAACAGACGAGATCATCCATAATCCTTTCCGGTTTCAATAGCGCTGTCTGGGAGCTCTAGCAGACCCTGTTCACTGCTCGTTTTTCCCAAAGTCAAACCCACTGTCCTGATGCATCACCAGCTGGCATTCCTGAAACCCTTGGTGACACCCCCCCAGAAGTATCACACAGCAAACCGGAGGCTCTCCCAGGTTACCTTTTGTGCGAACCTGGTGCAGGCACTAGGACCGCCCAGACGCCCACAGGCAGCCAGGCTTCACAGAGCCTGTCAGCGGGATTGAGCCGCCTTTGCTGTTACACAAGAGAACAGGCAGCAGCTGTAGCAGCTCAGCATCCTTCCCCCTTCTGGTGGATTGGAAGGTATTTACTTGCTATTTACCATTCAGATTTTGTACACTGCCAGTGTGCCTTGAGTATTCACTCAGTCTGACGCTCTGAATGCTGTCCAGCACTTGTTGGGTTACTATATTATTTTATGTTAATTTCCACAGCTGATGGAAGCAACAGTGCCATAAAGAAATGGGCTAGATATTTCCAGAGGCTGAAATCTGAAGGCATTTGGAGGTGTAAGTACATTGGTCCCAAATCTCTGACGCGCTGGCTGTGGTAGTTGTGTCTCTTGACCTTCTTCTTCCTCATTGAAAGAGCCACTGTAAGATGCCATTTGCATATTTCATTCATGAAGGAAAAGCACCAAGACAGACGGTGACAGAAACCACTAATGATGGGCCTGAAACTCCACTTTGGAGTGGCTGTGGTTCCCTCTGCTAGCCTGTGCGTTTGCAAGAGGTGAAGCTGGATTTGCAGCAGAGTTTTGATGGGAAAGAGATTTTGCTCAGGGCTGCAGACGGCTGGGTTGTTTGCTTTCTGTTTTCTGTTTTCCAAAGCTCGAAGATTGTCCTTTCTAATCACTGCCGTGGTGCAGTGTAGGAGTCTTTTTATGTTTTCTTCATTTCTGCATTCCAAATGCTGTTATCATAAACGTGGGCTGCCAGAAAGCTGTTGAACCATTCTGTACCTCTCAGTGTAAAGCCATTGAAGAAAAATCTAGTTTGCTTTCTCTTGGCCAAACTATACTCAATACTATAATTAGTAGATTACACACAAAAGCATTTGAAAAAGATTAATAATTTAAGATTCCCTTTCCTGTTCAGCAATAAATCTGTTTAAGTGAGATAAGGGAGTGTTTTGCTATTAGAAAACCTAAATAGAGAAGATTCTATAGAGAAAATGGAGCATTTCTAAGTATTTTATGAATCAATTGGAGATGCTTTTTGGGGTCTTAATACCAATTTCATGTATTAAAAGGTCTTTAAAAACTTTAAAGCCTTGTTGAACTTTTAGGTTAGATCAAATTTAGGTATCTTACACCAAAATGTAAAAGTAAACATTTTAAAATGAATAAAATGAATAAAATGGTGAGTCATATTAATGGGCAATTCATAATAAAGTTTGAGATAAACAGTGCCATCAATTTATTTCAGGAAATAAAATATCAAACTAAGACTCAAAGAAAGGCATCAATATTGAAAATGTGACTTTAATGACAAGTTATTTTTAAAATAACCTCTAAAATTATTTTCATAGTTCAAAAATTATATCGTTTAAGTACATTATATTTGATATGTTGAATTACCTTAAATGAGATTTCAAATTTTTTAAGTATTAAACTTTTGAAAATATAACTATAGTTCTTCTAAAACTCTTTTGTAGGGGAAAAAGGGACAGCGGAGATAAGGGAGGGAGGATTGAGTCTTATTTTATAATCCTACTTTTTAAATATTTTGGACATCTCACTGAATTTTTACTATATAAATATGCCACTTACATTTAAAAATATGTAACAAAAATTACAAAGGATTATAGCAACTAATTTGTAACATCTTGAAAAGCAAATAAATATAAGTCTACAAAAATAACATATCAAGGCTGCAGTGGAGTGTATCTTAAGCAGAGAAAAATCGTTGTGGAAGATAATGCCTCGCTTCAGGAGGAGGTTAGGGAAATCAGATTGGGGTCAGTAATAGGATTTCGATATTCTGTGAAGCAAAAGTAATCTTTGACATTTATTTTTAGTTGGTATAACAATGTACCACAACTCCGCGAACTGTGTTAATAAAGTTTCTCGCCCTCTCTTTCAAAAAACGTTTCTATATTCCAAGTTTTGAAAGTTGATTCATTTCTTCAAATTAATACTTCATTTTAGAAATTTTGCCCAACATATGATTTGCGGCCTTTGGCCTCAGTTGCCCATCATACTCGTTCGATGGGTGTCATCGTGCGTCATTTCAAAGTAACTTCATTATATGTTGAGGGAAAGAGTCATTGAATTTAAGGAGGATAGGAGAGAAAAAAGTTCCAGGAACATAGATGCTATTCAGAATTTGATATTCTCCTCAGAATATGAACTTTCTTCCCGAATTTAATTCCTAAAAGTAAGTCCACTGGCTAGACCTAATTGACTGAAGACGGTTGGAACCACATCCCTTGGAAACCTGGGCTGCTGGCAAACACAGGGTGCTTAAGCTGAAGAATAAAATGGAGAAGCTAAAACTAATTTGTTAAAGTGTGAGAGTAGTGATTAGTCGGTAATCTTATCCCTGAGGATAATCCCTTTAGTCCTTGAAAAGTCTCCCTGCCCGGGAGATCCTGGTGAGCATTCTTATTACCCAGATTTAATGGCTAAGAGTAAGCCAGATATTTCTAAAAGATTAGTTTGAACATACCTACTTTTATTTAAAAGAGATTCAGCAAATAGCCAGTCTGGTTACACCGATTTCACCCTCAGGGGTATATTTTTTCCTAAAGAACTTAACATATTTTCACACAAATAGAGTGCTTAGTAAGACATTTTAGGAAGAGACAGGGAAAGATAAGTTTTACATTCTTAAAACACCTGGAAGGAGCTAATGTAAAGAGAGAAGGGAGGCGTCAGCCACGCTTGTGCTAACATTTCAGTTTGCTTCTGCTTTGGTTTTCTGAGCGCCCACGCTTTGGGTAAAGAGAAGATGTCTCCCAGCAGAAGCCCCAGAAAACACGTTAAGTTTGCTGGGAGCTGACTCCTCCTGGTAAGCCTGTGGCAAGCAGTGTTTTGCTGGGGGATAAAGAAACAACTGTAAAGGAATAACAAATAGTTCTTGGTTTGTCCTGAGAGGTGATTGTCACGCTGCCATGAGTTTTTAAGAACCTGTGGTCACATATACAAGCCACAATAAATGGGGATTACATGTAACTGGAGAACTTTGAAATCTAATTATGATTTTTCTCTTGTTAGATGGAATACTTAGAAGGGAGGGAAAGAGCTTCTATTAGTGGTATGCCATGTCCACCTCAGTTATCGTTGTGTGAACCAGGAGGAGTGAGTTGTGACTTTTTTTTAAGGTTGGCAAAAAGGGTAAGCTATTGTTCATATAGTTTTGGGAAGAAGGTTTTTCCGAAAGCAAAGTTCTTGTTTCCAGAAATTTAATTTTAGTTATAAAGAAATAAGTTTGTAGGTAAAGCAGAAAGCTTTCAAATGTATGAGATCCAGCCTTGCAGTATAAAAGGCCAATTAACAGTATGGAATGTGCCATGCATTATTAATAAGTAGGTTTACCCAAAATGTTGTTTTCATAATCCTTCCTGGCTCATGCAATTATAACTGCTGTGGACACCCAAACCACTAATATACCTTCATTTCTTTTCACTTAGGCCTTGTATTTAAGATGGAAGAAGTTAAAAACTCTAAGGGAACTGCTAATAAATATTAATCATGATTCCATAGATGTTTAAGTTGCAAACAAGCTTTACTTTGCCCCCAAATATAATGCAATCATTGTAGGTTGTGCTTTGGAATCCATGTAAGTTTTATGAACATAGCGTTTAATATTTTGGATTATCCTTTTTTAAATAGGTATTAATTAATTTTGAATTGTATGCAGGTATAGAAGTTAAACGCTAAACAAGATATGTCCCACCACTCATGGTCATCATCATTTTCAAAGGGAACTAGATAACAGACAACTATTCTAAACCAAACACATTATTATTAAAATCCTTTTAAAATGATTATTTAATTTACTACAAATTAAACCAGCCAGAATATGTTCAATAGATACTAACTTGAAAATTAGAAGAGAGTGCTATGGTAAAGAATGAGTTGGTGGCATTTTTGTGATTTTTATTTTGTGTGTGAAAAAAAATGACACGTCAGGGACTCCCAGTGCAAGAGGCAGCTGGTTAGTGGGCGGCCCGAGAGACAGAGGAGAGGCCCTGCTGACCTGCTGCGGTTCCAGACCCGTTCGGTGCCATTCCTGAACCTTGAAATCGGGAGCATTTTATTCCCTTACAGAGTTTTGACAATAATGAGGTTTCCAAAGTTTTGGAAAAAATAATAAATTGAGTGTCCATGATGACTTATAAAGTGTTGTTGCAACTTATGACTTCACTCCTTTGAACACCTTGTCAAAGAAACAACTATTAACCTATTGTCATTCCAGTGCCTTTTTCCTTAAATTATTATATTTTTTTTGGTGATTCCATACCATACAGTTGAGGGAGAGAAGACAGCCACTCCCACAGACGATCAAAAGAAAGAGCATTGTTCCAGAATCTTCTAAAGACAAGTCTCAATTAGGAGCTTTGTTTGATGCCGTCTTGGTAGATTTTTGATCACCTCCTGAGCAGCCACCAACACTGTGGCTGGTGGGGATCACTGAAGATGCCGTTCCCCCCAGGGAGTGCTGGGCTGAGATGACCACCTCCGAAGGGGTTAGTCAGACCCACGTTCCCTGGCAGGGCTGTGCTCACTGGGCTCGGCCCGTCAAACACAGCTTCTCAAGAAGTTGAGGGAGATGAACATGGGCCGTTACAGCCCACAGCATGGGGTTCAGGCTCAGGTTGGGGAAGCAAGTTCATGGATGAAGAAGGCAGTTGAATGAGTCACCTCTAAACACTTTTGGAGTTTTATTATCTCATCAGTGTACAGCCACAAAATATACACCTGCACACAAACAACCATGTGTACTCTATATATTTAAAAAAAATTTTAAGAGGAAAATTGCTAACTTTCTTCTAAGTATTTCCCCCTATTGCTGTTGACAATACAGCTAAGTAGAATGGCAAAGTTGTTCAACAATATGTTTTCTTAGTCATTTCAAAGGGAAACGTTAATCCTGGATTATCAACTATATGCACTTGAAGCTCTTGACAGACAGAATCCAAAATAGGAAACTAAACTAAAATCCAACCGTGCAAGGCACTGGTCTAGAAAAAAGGTGTGGCTACGGACAATAATTCCCTGATAGGTCTGGATCTGGCCAAGTTCCTGATCTTGTAGAAGAAGATGCAATCCTTCAGGGTGGCAGCCACAGACAAATTGGCAAACCCAGACTACGATGTGTTCTTGTGCAGGACCAGGAAAAAGCAAAGGTCCCCACTGAGGGTAAAATGAGAGGATCGGGCCAGGAAGTAAAATTCAAGTTCATGAGACTTCGTATTGCTAGCATTTAAATCTGTCTGCAGCTCTGCCATGTCCATCTGTGTGTCCTTGGAAATATAACTTGATCTATTTAGGTCTTCATTTCTTTATTGCAATATGCTGAATTTTAGTAATAAATTAATGTCATTAAATGAGGAATAAGTGTAATACATGAATATCTAACAGGCAGATAATTGCTAAATGAAAGTTGGGGTAGCAATAATCATAGTAGGCAAATACATTTTAAAACAGAAAGCACAGTTAGGATTTAAAAGGGTTGTTAAATAATGATTAAACATACAATTCACCAGAAAGGTATATCCACCCTGAACCTGTGTGTACCTAATAACATAACCTAAAATAGTATAAATATATATATAACAAAGGGAAATTGACAAATCCACGATCGTAGTGAGAAATTTTTCCCAAATTCTCTTAGAAACTGGGCAAAAATTGAAAAGGATAGAAAATTTGAACAATGCAATTTACAATCTGAATCCAACAGACTAATCTAATAACTGCAACCAATAGAATTATTCTTTTTATGCATACATAAACATTCCTTTTATGCATAAAAATTGACAAATACAAAATACAAAGCAAGTCTCAACAAATGATGAAAATCACTATCTTACAGTTAGTATTATTTAATCAGAAATGTATGTAGTTCAAATTAGCGGTGCACAGTATTAAAGGTAATATAATCCAGGCTTGAAAATTTAGAATATAGTCTTAACAGTAGTTACTAAATCTCATTTGATCCCATTAAAGAAACTTTACTTTTATTCATACATCTCATGGGATTGTTTCTAACCAGCCCCCTTTTCACCTTTTACCCCAGGGTACTATGTAAGGGTTTAAATAAAACAGCTAGATTTCTGAGATGAACACCTTTGGAATTTTCTCATTCGACCACATCTGCATGATAACCAAATAAATACATTATTGGTTTATAATGAATCTCTGATTCTGATTCTGAGACCAAATTTCTACTGGGCCTGCTTTGATAACTACTATGACCTGTGGGTAAATCTTATTTTCAAGATTTGAATGAACTCATAACTGGATTTAAGATGGTCTATATTGCAATATTCTAGATTTTCTTAATACAGAAAATATTTTAATCACTGCATAAAAGAAATAGCAACCAATTTCATTGTTGGTGGAATCTCAAAATATGTATCACGAATATTATAGATGTTATATTTTTACCTATGTTCTTTTAATTATCTTGCTTTTCACTTATTTTATTTTATTTATATATTTTATTTATTTTTAGAGAGAGGGGACAGGAGAGAGAAAGGGAGAGAAATGTCAGCATGTGGGTGCCTGTCGTGTGTCCCCCCCACCAGGTCCTGGCCCACAACCCAGGCATGTGCCCTGACTGGGAATCAAAAAATCGAACTGGTGACCCTTTGGTTTGCAGGCCGGCACTCAAACCACTGAGCAATACCAGCCAGGGCTCACTTACTTTATAAACTATTTTTAAAACCCGTAGAATAAAGAACTCTTTATGACTCTCAACAGACCATTTTAAGGCCCTTCTTTATAAAATTCCTAGTTATTTACAATTTTCCATTTGTCTAAGTTTAAAATAGGTCAGCATTCCACTTCAAATCTATATCAACTTTGCTCTCAGTCTGAGAAGGGAGGAGAGACTCACCCTCTGAGCACCGCATAAGCGGTCTGACAAAGGATGACCCCCTTTTATGCCTCGGCAAGACGAGAACTCTAGGAAAGGTACCAGTCTTATATTATTCCATGTGTCTGTCGAAAGTTACGCATCTGAAGAGCAAATGGCTCCACGCAGGAGCCGTCGCTCCTGGCGAAGTGATCCTGTGAATGGTGCTTCTTCGTTTTGAAGGGAGGCCTTCGGCTGTTACCGCAACACAAGGGCAGTGGGTCCAAGTCTGAGCTCTCTTCAGAACGTTCAAGTCTCTTTCTTCCAATATTCTGTTTCAATACTAAGTTTAATCCACTCAAACTTTTCAGACTTAGAATGTGTGAAGTGAATTTGCAAGGGACTTTTCAAATCTTGGTCTCACACTCTCAATTCAGAGATGAAGACCCTGAAGTTCAAGTGGTCGGTCATTACGTGCCAGATGTGGAAGGAGAAACCATGTCTTACGATTTTCAGCCCGGCCTTATTGGATCAGCATATAGTTTATTACAGCACAGTTTCAAAATGTGAAATCATAACTGTCAGAAAAATATAAAGTGGATGCGTATAAGAGGTTTTCTTTAATTCATTAATTACTGAAGGACATCAGTACAATGTAACGACTTATTTGAAAAGCATTTAAGAAACTATTGGCATTTTCAAAAAACTGTTAAGATAAGACTAGGAAGTTTTAAAAAAAAAAGGTTAGGGGTTATCTGTTCCATCACACAAAAATTATTTGCATATCTACAGAACAAAAGCTTGTAAGTAACTTCACTAAATCTAGGACTTCTAATGAACAGTAAATAGTAAGGTGAATTAAATTCCTTTTCTTAGACAATCTTTGTGTGGCCTTGGTCCCAAATGCTGTAGGAAGTACTTTCCGCCCCTCTTTTTACCTCATTTCCATGGATTAGATCAGGGGGCTGACAACTTCGTCTGTGCACCAAGTCCAGCTCATCCCCTGTTTGGGGACACAGGTGTCATCTGACTATTTCCACAGGTTCCCCAGAAGTGTTCATTAACCCAGGCCTCCTGGAGTTTGCCTGCATGCAGCGTGGAGTCACCTCTAAGGCCACAAAATTTACTCCCTCTGAAAGTTTTCATAAGGAATCTGGAGTTGATCTTTTAAAATTCTCTTCTAGTATTTCTTCTATCCTAGGACTCAGAAACTGACCCCCCAATACTCTCTCCACTAGAGCTCCCTCAAATTCGCTAAGGTCCCCAGCCTGCTGGAGGTAACCTCTTTACTCAGTGCAAGGATGGGACTTCGAAGCAGGTACCGAGCCGCTTCCTAGAAAAACTCTGTGGGCGTCCCCCCAACATCCATTCCTCGATGAAGAGCTGCCATACTTGATTAAATAAGGATCCATCTGAAATATGACTCTCCAAGCACAGACGCTGTTGCAACATTGGTTTGTGCATTTATATCCTGGTAAAAATAGGGGCAGTTTCTTATTGATTCTATGCAAATCACCTATTGCCATGAAGTGTAAAAAGGCTCCATGAAAGTATCTTCTTCAGAATTCCAAGCAGGTCCATGAGACTCAGGCACAATTTAGAACATTTAATTCAGTTTACAGAAGCATAGTCTTCCGAAGTTAGAATCAGATACAGATTAAGAAGAAAGAGAAAGGTTTTTCTTCTATATTTATTAAACAATGGAAAGTTAAAATAATGCCAACCATACTTCAGGCGAATAACCACAATGAAATACTCCTCGTGAACTCATTTAGTCCTGGTAAACATTCCTCATGGCCTTGAACTTAGGGCCAGCAGTCCGCTTCCGTGCAGTCTGGCTCTGGACTGGAAGCTCCAGGCGATCCTGACTCTTTCCACCAGCACAGGCTTGAAAGCTGTCCTAGCCATGGGGTGGGGGGCGGGGTCTGTTCTTTGAAGAGTTCATGGTACCGTTCTTTCCACGAGGTTCTGGGACCGTGCTTTGTGGAGCTCACCACGTCTAGCCTGTAGTCCATAGCAGAGCATCAAGAAACGGACAGATGTTTGATGACAGAATCGGTGTGGTCAATTTATGACGATGACCAGGGATGTCAGAAGACAGTAAAATTCTCTAATTCATTCCCATAATTGCTTGATCAGCATTTTTTTCCTGAGGGTGAGAACATATTATGGAAGGCACCAAGAAGTCTCCAGGGCCTTCCGAAAAAAAAGTATGTATGTAACTAGTCACTGTGAAGCTGCTAAACAAGCCCAATTATTTATAGCACCTTCTTTCTTTTTTTATCACTTTTAAAACAAAACTAGAATACTTTGTGATTTCTTAGATGCCGTCTGTGAAATCTCAAAAGTAATTTTATGAGTGAATTTTAGTAGCTTTTTGGGGGTGCCCTCCCAAACTGCTAAAGTCTAATTTTCAAATCATGACTCTCCGGCAGATATAAAATGATCATATGTAAACAATTTCATGTAACTTAGTAATTAATAAGGGAGCCAGATGTTATGATTGCTTCAGGGGAAAATATGAGAAAGTATGTGTATATAGGTAATTCAATGATATGCTAGAATAACACTACTGAGTTAAATTTTAAAACTTGCTTATACCAAACAGACAATTTTTGGAGTCGCTTGCTCACTGAGCAAAAATTACTGGCATATCTAATGCACAAAATTCTACAGATTAACAAGCAGTTTAGTAAGTCTCAGATCTCTAATAACAAAACTGGGACAAGCTAAGCAGTACATCCCTCTGGACCTGTGTTCTCCAATAAGATAGCCATTACTTATTTAAATATGGCTACTCAAATTAACTAAAATTCGATATAATAAAACATTTAGTCCCTCAGTCACACTACCCACTTTTCACAAGCTCAGCGTGTACACCAGCCTAGTGGCTGCCATACTGGGCAGCATTTTTATCTTTGCAGGAAGTTCCTGGGGATAGCGTTGTGCCTACCTGGACCATCCTCAGGGACCATGGACCCTGTACACATGAAAAGGGTATGTTGCCCACCACCCTGCCTTATTTCCAAGTTCCAGAGACTTTTTCTGGCAGTTTTAATTGTGATACAATTTATAACCATCCCAAAGTAAAATTAGGTAGTGAGTCCTGGTATGTGAACAGATTTAATGGGCATCACGATTATGCCAAAACAGGGTAATTATACCAGAAAACCAAATGACGCATGATATATGTTGATAGTTGTATACGAATGACTTTAGAACAATACACACTTTTAAAGAATATAATACTACCAAACACACACTTGGATCATTTGGTTTACTCAAGATGATTCCATCAACCCTCTCCCCAAACCAAAGGGGCATGACATTGGAAATGGCTCTGGTGAGCCAGGGTGGGTCACAACAGAGCGGGCGAGTCAGGGCAGCCAGGGTATCTAAGGACACTTGTGCAGCCTTTTGCTTAACATAGAATTTTATTGTTTCTGAGCTCAATTATGCTAAAATGGAATTATACTTATTGCCACAGAAGTAACTTTTAGAGTTTGTAATAACATTCCATAGTGCAGTAAGAAAATAGAACATTGTAATAGAGAACTACTTTACCTTGGATTACTCATTAACAAACTAAAAGCCTTTTTTTTCTCTGAGTTTCATTACTCTTTTATGAATTTCTATCATTTATTAAACAAATACCTATTAGGTGTCTATTATACAAACAAGATAGGAACAGTGTCTACCCATGTGGAAGGGTACAGATGGGTAAGTTAGACAAAAATAAACAAGTAACTACTTAATAACAAATGTAATTTTCATGGCCCAGTACTACAAGAGGGCAGATGCAGGGAATGCTTTCCTGGTCTGTCGGGGTAGGGGCGAGGTGCGTGTGTGGAAGGATGTAGTCAGTAAAGGCACCTCCAGGAAGTGACGTGTGCCTTAGGGTCTGGAGGACAAGCGGGGTTTCCTAGGTGGAGGGCAGCTGTGGCGGGCGTGAAGTAGGGAATTTCATGCGGGAGGTCCTTGGTCAGGGAAGGGCCATGAGCACTGCAGTTTTTGATTGGATGACGCCTTCATGACTTCGAAGAACTGTTTTTAATTGTTATTTGTATTTTGGGGAAAAGAAAGGGTAGATCGGCACAGAATACTTTCTTATATCAAATTGCAATCAGGGAAATAGATAAGTAGACAAAATCCTGGTGACCATCCTTTCATTCAAAATTGCCAAACATGTTTCCTTCTGTGGAAGATAGCAGCTGCCACCTTGTAGTCACCTTGACCTTCCAATAAGGTCAGGTCTGGACTGGAAAGGTCAGCTCTGAATGTCATCCTAATTTACTGGCTCACTGTTAACTCTCTGGGCCATCCAAGTTTCCTTCTTGTAAGTGAGAGTCAAACCCCGGCCGTACGGAGGCCTCGCTGCAGGTGCCGACGTAATCAGAGAAGGAGAGCTCCTACTCTCCTTGCCTGAAAAGATAACCACAATTTTAGTGCTTGAGTAATTCAACCTTTATTTATAGTATCAATTATAGATAATCTACATTCAGGTATCTAAATGATAGTAAATTTGATTGCAGGATTTTAGATTGGCTAATGAATAGATGGGTCGAAAATTTATATTTGAACCTTCCCTGCAATAGTATCTTGGTGTTTTCTTTCTCCCTTTCCACATGCACCTCTCATGATATAGTTATCCCACTGTTACAGGTTGGTTGCTGTATTTGACAAGCTTTTTAGAATGTGGGCACATAATCCTCCCTTTATTTCAGGCTTGAACCTACTGCTTGGCAGAAAGAGATGTTTAATATGTGTTTACTGAGAGACTGCACAAGTGAATAAATGCAGGATTCTAGATTTATGAGTATATTAAGAGAAAGAAAAAAATCTTAAATGACCCGGCTTAATCTCTTAACTAAGATTTTTCATTTTATATGAAAGTAACAATGATATCTGTTATTTGGCCAAATACTATTGACGAGGCAAGAGATGTTAAAAAATGAGAATATAAATATCATCAATAATATGTTCAACTTTTACTGAAGGCCTAAAAGAGAGGTATCACCCATAGTTCTTGCCTTCTAGAAACTATGACAAGGTTAAAAATAAGCATGTGCTTAAAAATTGATGACTAATAAAGGAAATGTACATTAATGCCAAGTGAGCCCAATAAAAACAGAGGTACCAGAATTCAGAAGGTTAACAGTCGGGATGTTCTAAAGCCCGGATTATTTTATAAATCACAGAAAAGGAAAGAACTTTCCTATAATCCAGACTCCTTTATTTATTTTTAGATGACTAACCATTGATTCATAATCTTGTCCTTTTGCGTATAGTTCCCATTAATGTAAAGCTGACTGCCTTTGACGATATTAAGTAATATTTTCCCCATTAGAACAACGGGAGAGAAAAAAATGAAATGAAAATGTGTTCACCCCCTAGCCTATCCCAGACATTGTAAGCAAATTTTTACATGATGTATTTCTACCTTAAGCTCCCTTTTAGAACACAAACATATTCATAGAATTTTTAGAATATGACGTATGCCTCTTGCCAACTGTAGGACAGAAGTTGACCTGGACAAGAACACTTTCTTTTTCATAAAATGACTTTGTCGTGTTGTACTTTACATGAAATAAGCAAGACCTTTTTTAAAGGTACAACTGAATGCATCTTGAAAAGTGTATCCTTTTCCGTAACCACAAGCACAATTGAGACAGAGAGTGTTATTATCACCCCCAAAGCTCCCCGAGGTGGCTTTGCGGTCAGCCACGGATGCAGGCTGCCTCCTGACATGCCATTTGTCACTATAAATTCATTCATCTTACCAGGAATTATATGTAAATGGAATCATGCGGTATGTACAGTCTATGTGTGGCGTCTTCCACTCAGTAGAATGTTTTTGAAATGCACTGATGTCCTTGCATATGTCATAGTTTAAGATTTAAAAAATTCTGTGTAGTGTTTAATCTTATGGTTGCACTGCAATTTGATTATCCACTCTCCTATTCATGGACATTTGGGTAGTTGCCACTTTTTGGTTACTATGCATAAAGTTGCCATGAACCTTCATTTTCAAGTCTTCTTGTAGAAATAAGTTTCTGTTTTTATTGGTGAGCGCCTAAGAGCAGAATTGCTGAGCCATATGATAAGTGTACATTTACCTTTGTAAGAAGATTCCAAATTCTTCCCCAAGTATTTGTTGCATTTTACTTTTCCAGCAAAAATGTATGAGACTTCTATTTTCTCCACATCCTCACCAGCACTTGATGTTAAGGTTTTTATGTTCAGGCCTTCTAGTGGGTGTGTAGTGGTATCTTGTTGTGACTTTAACGTACACTTCTCTAATGTAGACGAATGATGTTGATCATCTTTACTTAGCCTTATTATTATACACTTTTGTCTTCTTTTGTGAAGCATCTATTCAGTTCTCTTGACCACTTTGTATTGAGTTGTTTTCCAGAGAGTTGTAAGATTGTACATTCTGGGTACAAATTTTTAGTAAGATTTTATGTATTGCAAATATATTCTCTTAATCTGTGGCCTGTCTGTTTAAAAAGCCTTTGTGTACTTTTTGAACAGTTTTAAGTGTCCAGTGAAATTGAAAGGAAGGTGCACAGATTTTCCACATAGTGCTTGCCCCCACACATGCGTGGATTCCTCAATTATCAACGTTCCTGACCAAACAAACAAGTGTATTCGTTACAATTGATGAACCCATGTTGACCCTTGAGTGATCATAATCACTCAAAGTCCATAGTTCACTTTAAGGCTCACTCTTGGTGTCGTATGTTCTATGGATTTGGGCAAATGTACATGATGACGTGTATCCACCATTAGAGTGTCATACGGAGTATTTTCACCTCCTTAAAAATCCTCTGTGCTCTGCCTATTCACCCCTCCCCTGGGCATCCCTGGGAACCCCTGGGAACAACTGGTCTTTGTAGCATTTCCATAGCTTTGTCTTTTCCAGAACATCAGTTAGTGGGAAACAGACACTATAGAGGCCTTCCTGATTAGCTTCTTTCACTTGGTAATTTAGGATTCCTCTGTGTTTTTCATGGATTGATAGTTCCTTTTTTTTAGCACCAAATAATATTGCATTGTCTGGATGTATTGCAGTTTATTTATTCATTCATTTATACCTGGTTGCCACCAGGTTTTGGCAACTATGAGGAGAGCTGCTATAAACATCCTGGTGCAGGTTTACATGTGGAAGTAAGTTTTCAGTTCACTTGGGTAAATGCCGAAAACTGTGAGAGCTGGGTTGTATGGTGACAGAGTGTTTAGTTTTGCTTGCCTTTTCACTTTCTAAAAAATAGTTTTCTTTATTAAGAGCAATATGTTTTAAATTGGACATAGCCCATGTACCTTTTTTTGCCTTTTATGGTTTATGCACAGCCTGGTGATGAGTTCACAGGACTAGAAAAGGAATTCATCCAGTGGCTATTATTAAAGTTTAATTACTTAATGGACTCTGTGTAAGGTTGTAATATTAAGGGTCTTTGCATAAGGGTGATTTCGTCGTATACTTTTTATTAACTAGTCCCCTGGATAATTAAATGATTCATAAACATTTTCCTCCTAACGCCTTTGATGTCTCAATAGAAAGAATTATAGAGCTTCAGGGTTTGGAAGGCAATGATAAGTCATTTTTCCACTCATTGGGTAAACACTTTAGCAGTCAGATCATTTTTCTAACGCACATTTCCAGAACCTGTTTTCATTAGAGGCAGCGATGTAGCATCGCTCATTGGAATGTTTGGACAGGGAGGAAATAAGGAGCGTCTCTCCAATTTTTCATGTATGGATGCCTGCCCCGGTTCCTCAGCTTAGAAGTGCAGCGTCTCCAGTCAGTGTACCACCTTCAAGTAGGGTCACACCTCGGGAGTTGCTAAACCCCGGTGGCCCCATGAGCAGAACGAGAGCCTTCTAACTAGGCAGAGCTAGGCATGGGTGCTGGGGTGGTGACATGGGCAAGTCACTTAAGTGGCCTGCGTCACAATTTCTGTCATCTGTAAAATGTAAAGAGTAGGATTTATGAGTAGACCCCAGAATAAAGTAGGCTCTCCCTAAATGGTCATTTTTTATTGATTGGTGATATAAATAATGCAATGGAGAGAGAGAAACTTTACTTCTCATGCATTTTTATTAATACAAGATAAAGAGCTGAGAAATTCATTAGGAAAAAAGATGACCGGATTAAAAATTTGGTCTATATTGTCAGTAAATCTCACTTGGGTTTTGGGCCACGATAACAATCTAACTGTGGTCTGCTTTCACAAGAAGCTTCTTGTGGGGGTAATGGGTATTGAATAATATCCATGGCCTACAACCCCTCAGAGCCCAAGGATATCTCAATTACTTTCAAAGACAAGACAAAATCAAATGTTACTATTAAGGGAGGCCATATCTCTCTATGGGACCTTTAAAATTTTTGAATAAGTAATAAATTGTCATAGTTCAAAACTCAAATAATAAGCCTTCACCAACAAGACTCACATTCATGGCTCTCCCCCACCCATCCAGTCCCCACCTCTGCTCCCTAAAGCTCATCGTTTCATTCTATCCTCAGTCTTCATGCCAATGCAGAGAAACAGGAATATATATAGCCGTACTTGCCTTTTTGTTCCACAGAAGTTAGTACACTGCTTACACCTATTACAAGATTGTACATCAAGCCTATAAAAAATAAATAGCTGCAGGGGAAGTCTTACGAATCAGCATGTCACCCTATGGAGTGACTGGGCGAAAGCTTCTGTGTCGCATTCCAACCTCGTTGAATTTGCTGCAGAAACAGAAACCCTGAGAGTCCTTTTGCTAAATAAAGAGTCTCAGCCTTAATGGCTAGGCTCCCCACTGCCTTGAGGCAGGAAGTGGCAGTAGGTAAGAACACAGAGGCCCTGTCATTTCTGAACACCTCTTCTAGAGTTTAACTACCCATCAAAATGGGCTCTGGACACTCCGACACTCTTTGTTCTGGCAAAATAAGTCTTCAGGGGTTCTAGCCCGAAGGCTCATGCTACAAATAGAAGTGCATTGCAGCATAAAAGTTAATGCAGCTTTTCATTGAAGAGTGAATGTGTTCACGTGTAAAGTTGGAAAAGGAATCCAAATTTGTCTTATTTTCTGATTAAGGCAAATGGCCGGGAGGAGATTTTTTAAGGCAATTGCTCGTGAAGGTGGCTTAATTCTAGCTCCAGGGGAAGCTGTAAGCCTCCTGGAGCACTGTCTCCCGAGAATGGACTCCAGAGGCCCCTCTCTGAGTCACAGCGGGAGGTGCAGTGTAGTGTTAGAGTTCATGTCACGAATGCAGTTTATTTTGTAGCTAAAATGTCCGGATGCATTTCATCTTTCTGAGTTTATAAGCATCCTAGCTTGTTTGAAGAACAAAAACTAAAAATACATGTATACTGTTCCCTGAATTTATATGTAATAATAAAAGGCAGGAAGAAGTTAGGATCAATTAAACAAATATTAAAAAAAATATAAGTTTGCTCACATCATTCATCATTTATTTCCTAAGAATTCATTAGCTATTTCTGCAATAGATTTACATTCATTTCTGTATTTTGCTTCTGCTAATAATCAAGCTTGTTTGCATTTTCTGAGAACAAAGCAGGTAATTATAAGAGCAGGTGCCCTGAGAGTAACCGAGTGGTGGGTGTAAGCCAACGTGGCTTCCACAGATTCTGGGTTTCTCCGTTGTAAGAGAGAACGCAGCCAGTCTTTGGAGTCAAGTCATAAGCAGGAGACTGCCAACTTGGATATCAAGACCCAAGGCTCTTAGCTGCATGACAGTCTGGCTTCCTCTGCTGGCTGTATCCCAGGATATCAATGCTAGGTCTCATTCCCTCAAAAGTTTGTAAGACGACCTTATAAATTTCACATCCCTATCAACTCCTAAATTCCGACTGGATGCTCAGACCTGTACTACTTCTGGAAGCCTGACCATCCTCAAAAGTGTATCTTCCATTCGCGATGGGATTTTTAGTCACCTGAATAGCAACAGAATCATTTTTCCCCCTAGACCTGTACCCCATCATCTCAAACATGCAAGGACATCAAATGTATTGTCTAAGCCAATGCTGGCATATCTGGCCATTGCATTCGAGTACCCTGCTATTTAGCTTTTCTGTGCTGCTGTTCATGATGCCTTATGTCCTCTTAACATAACTGAATGATAAGCTTTATTAGAATAAATAGAAGGAGAGAAGCAGAAAGACGAGTCCCAAGGTTGTCAAGATAGTACAGATGAAAGATAATAGTGGCAAAAAACCAGTGGCTAGAGGAGTAATTGATATCTAGTAAACATTTCGAGAGAATTTGTGCCAAGTCATGTGACTGAGTCTGTCCTCTTAACCTTTGCACTGCCTCTTTTAAGATACAATAGTGAGTAAATGTTACATTAACAAAATACATTGATTTCATTCATTTGAAGGTCTTTGAGCCCTGGCTGCATGTACCTCTCTTAGGCAGCTCATGTTGGACCCAGAGAAGGAGATGAGCAGAGAGAGATCTTTAATATTCCTTTTACCTGTTCTACCTTACTTTAAGACAAGATTTTTCATTATTTATTTTATTTCAAAAGTGCGATAAAAACATTTTCAAAGAGAAGATTAAAACCATTTTTCCTTTACGATTTGGACTATATGATAACACTAGAATTGTGGGACCCAAATCAGAGCTGGCCCTGTGTCTTGTCACCCACTTCCTAGACCCATTAGCTTGTTTCTTTTTATAGGACGAATAAAGAGTGGTGGGACCCATGTCACTGAGGAGAAGGAGTCAGTGGAAGCACTCATTCAGTCGGTCAGTTGACAAATATTTATTGAGACATGGCACTGAGTTGGCCACCATGCTGGCCCTCATAGACACAAAGATGGGTATTGCAGTTTAAACCTCCACGGTGAAATGGTACGTAAGCCACAGCTGTATAGAAGCGTGATGCGCCAGCCACAAGAAGTCTGTGCCGAAAGCTACAGGAGTAGATACAGGGAGGCATCTCATTCTGTGTGGGAGAGGAGTGTCAGATGTTGGTGTGTGAGATCAATCTAGAAAAAGGCTGAGAGGTGGACATGGAAGCCCATTAACTAGCTTTTGTCCTCGTCTAAGAAGGGTGAGATTTGTAGGCACTCGTTATGAGAAAAGAAGTAGTCTCCAACTGGGGAAAAACCTGAAGAAAGATTATTCCAGTGTTATCAGATGGCAAGAATATACCCTGTGCTTAAGTCCCAAGTTTGAGGTAAGACCCTTAGTTGGCAATTAGATGGGGTAAAAACCAGGGGTTGACTTTGGTTTCTAAATGGCAAAAAGATGACAGGGTTGGCCAACAACAGTGTTCAGTTTTTTTCCATAAAATAAAAGACATGTTTTTCATTTTCACAGTAACTTTATTGATCTGGATATTTTGAGTAAGTTGGTTTTCTCCTGTGTGGTCTAACATTGATTCTTCTCAATTAATGTCTCAATTTGATTGCTATCAACTTCAACTGGTCTCCCCAACCACACAGCATCGTCCAGTGGGAAATCTCCAGCACGAAGCTTCACAAACCACTTCTGACACATTCAATCAGTCACAGCACCTTCTCTATACACTGGACAAATCTTTTTTTGCATTTCAGTTGCATTTTTACCTTTCTTGAAATAATAAAGTATAATATGCCAAAAAAGCCACTTATTTTCTTCTATCTTCAATATTAAAATAGCTGTACAACAGTTCATCAATTTTGATGTTTTTTTAAATGCATGCTGATACTACAGCTGTCACGATATAATCTAATGCAAGTGTTTCAAATGAGGTTAAAGACAAGCAAGTGCTACAAGAGCCAGCTTATGGGAAAGACCGAAGGAACTTTTTGGCCAACTCAGTACTTCATACAGCTGCTATTGGGAAGATCTTGGGTAGGTAAAAACCCTCAGTGATGTTCATTTTTAAAGATCTGTCTTGCAGTTTTTCCACACAGGTCATATGTTAAACTATGAAAGCATTCCTGATTGGTGAGGAGGTTTAAAAATAAATTTGACCTTATTTTGTAGAGAGCACAGGGGTTCACAGGTAAAGGAATGTTACATGCAATGCTTTTTATGGAGTCACATGCATTTAGTTTTTGGAGGTATTCAGGCTGGCGGTGAAGACAGAGGGTGCTGGGGCCATGCTGCCCGTGAGGGACGAGAGCCTGAGCTGGGGCAGGGTGGAGTGTGGGAGAAGACGGCAGGGAAACTGTGGAGGAAGTCAAGTCAGTGATGCCCAGTGACGGACTGATACGGGAAGGAAGGATGAAGGGAGCAATCAGGAATGGCACCAAAGGTCCAGCTGCGCTGACTGGATGGATGGGGACATGGTTGATGGAGAACTCAGGGGAGAAATAGGCGCGAAGAGGAAGTGAGCAATCAGTTTGGCCCTGGAAGCAGTGGGGTGGAGGTGTTTAGTCACTCTTGGGGCGGGCATCACAGGTAATTGGATATTTGAACGTGAAAGTCTACTTAAGCAGGCCCTGGCCAGGTAGCTCAGTTGGTTAGAGCATCATCCCGACACACCAAGGTTGCAGGTTAGATCCCCCTCTCTATTTCTCTCTCCCCCTCTGTAAAAATAAATTCAGTAACTAAAGAAGAAAGTTGACTTAAGCAGACATGTAGATTTGGGGCTCAAATGATTATGGGGTAGTTAAAAAAATCTGAGTTCGACCTTGCACATGATGAACACAAGTTCAAGTGCAAGTGCAAGTCTGAACACTCAGAAGTGAGGTTGAATAAGACATAGCTTCAGACCAGCGGCACGTGTGTGGATTGTATTTCTCTCAGATTACACGAACTGTGATTAATGAGGTGGTTAAATATACCCAGGTGCTGGGGGGGAGACGTAAAAGATGAAGGGGAAATGAACAAAACAGAATAGAAAAGATCCATAAAAACTGAGTATGACACCTATTGAGGTTTTAAGAAAGCAACTGGGGAAGTGAAACAGTAATTAGAGAAAAGGCTGAGCTGGGAAAATAGTTCCTGAAATTAAAATTTCTCTAATTGTTACTTTTCTGGGGCTGCCCAATATCAGTTCACACTAGTTGGGGGTTCTTTTGTCCCCAGTGGCCTCACGTGACTCACATCCTGGGACCCAAATTGTGAGGTCAGGATGAGAACACAGTTCTTTAAAGAGGTTATTACTGCTTGAAACGATTCAATTTAACACTTCATAACACACCAGGGTATATTTTTCAGTGCTTCATTCATTTGTAAATCGAGGCCAGGTAAACACCCTGGGTGGTTGGCCCACTTCTGATGCTGTCGACTTAAGCCACGAGCTTCCGTTTATTCAGGTTTAAGGGCAACGGCTCAGCCCTGGCTGCCCACTGGCATCGTCTGGGGAGCTTTTATAAAATACAAGCATTGACCTACTCCCCCTGAGAGGATGACTTAATTGCGGTGGGGCGGAGCTCAGGCACTCCCGCGTTTTCGGAGTGTCCCCGGTGACCGTGATGTGCACACAGGGCAGAGAACGCAGGCAGTGCACGCTCTATCAGAGCGCACCAGACGGCACGCGCCACGGGAGCGTTTATCTCCCGGATTCAGGTGGCTGCATGAAGCGGCTCCTCGAATTTCCTGTCCATTCTTAAGATCCTATATTTGGAAGCCCACCGCGGAGTGTCAGCACTGGAAGTGAACTCGGAGAGATTCTAGTAGACTCATTTCCTCTTAATGGACAAAGGCGTTGGGGCTCAGAGAGGCCAAGGAGCTTTCTAAAAGCCATGCAGGCAGTAGGAAGAAACACTAAGGCTTCCAGCGACCAATAAATACACTTTCTCCTTGCAACGTAAAGCATCTTTTTGAAAAAATTACTATGGAAGGGATCGGCAAAGAAAGGAAAAAAGATGTGTGAGCAATGAATGCCCCTTAACCTGTCCCAACTTCTGATTAGGGATGATCATATTAACAATAAATAAGAGAAAGGAAACCCTGGTGACATTTATTGATAATCCTGCTCTTTCGTGGTTATGAGTCTATTTTGAAGAAAATTGTCAGCAGGAAAAATGTTGACTAGGCTGTGGTTGTCATGTGTCATTTTTAAATGTGGGGATTCTTAGGAAGAGCTGTACATGTTACCAGCTATTGAAATGTCTAATTAAGGGCAGTTATTTTGACTATTAACACGAGTGCATCGTCATCAGAAAAAGAGGACATTGAGAATCGCTGCTGTCCAGTAACAAAACACCTGCTTTGCCAAATCAGAGTAGCGGGGAAGAAATTAAACAAGATAAATACTGTGCATGCAAGTGTAATCAAATTGTAAGAGGATCGTGGAAGAGGAATGGAACAGCAAGGTCCAAAGAAAGCAGCAAGAAGGAGGTCTTTGCTTTGTTTGCCTGTTCGTTGTTTTTAACCTTAAGAGGCACCTATGCTGGGGTAGATGCCTGACTCAGGCTGCAGGCAGCCTGGAGGTCCCTGAGCTTTTCCCAGCAGCCCCTGTGACTCTCACCTGTGGGGTAGCTGTGCTAGCTCGACATTCATAATTGCTCCCTATAATTGTGCCTTTTTGCTGTTTGCTAAGCTATCCACTCTCCTCTCCACTTTATCTATCTCCAGGTAGCACCTTTCTAGACTTGTGTTCTTACTTAGAAGCTTTGGCTACTTAATTATTATTTGACCTCCAGCGAACTATTTGAATTTCTTTAGCCTCCATCTCTTTGTATCCAAGCTGGCTGTGAAATTTAAAGCACGTAATACATCTAAAGAGCTGAGCCTGGTGCTAGACAGATTGTGAGCCACACGGCATTGTAGCTTTCCCCATTATTTGTAATTTATTTTGCTGTGTGTTTATTTATCTTTTCTTCCATTTAGATCTGTCTCTAAAACAAAAACAGTTTATAAGCTTTCACAGGTGTTTTCAATGTAAAGCGCAACAAAAGAATAAGACAGGTGATATACCTGCGTGAGTTAATTGTTTGGCAATTTGTACACAATTGATTTCACTGCATAATTTATTTCAGTTATTCACATCCAAAGTTTGGCTATTTTATAAAGAAATAAGTTAATTCCCAAACTTCCAGCCTCTTATATGCTCCCGCACTTGGTGTTCAGAAGAAATATTGGTAACAGCAAGTCCTACTGCTTTTGTAGATTCTCTACAGCTACTTACAGAGGTTCGAGGGAGAAAACAGTGTGTGTCTACAGAGTGATGGCTGAATGAGACATTTTGTTACCAGCGAGTTTGGGTTCTCGTCTCCCGACATAGGAGAATTTACGCCAGGGACACTGTTGAAGGGACGGCAGATTTACTGAGGTTCTGCGGAGGGCAAGAACACGGACACAGGCCTCAGGGTCTGTGCCCAGGGAGTGGGACTTGAAGGGGGGGGCGTTATTCTTTGAGAACGTGGAAGTGGTTGGGGTTAGCCAATCAGGGTGTAGGTTGGCTGCCTTTTTCCTTTTCGGGAACACTGGGGGCCCACTGACGCCTGGGCACGCATCAGTACAGTGAGGCATTCTGGGACTGAGCAAGACTTATTATGGGGCGCAGGGAGGGAGTTTCCCAGCCAGGGATGGAGTTGGTCTCTGTGGTTGGTGGCTGGGCTTTAGGCCTGAAACGCAAACTTAAAAGAAGTCAGAGCAGTTCCTGGACTGTTGTTTGATAACAAACGAGTGATAACTGCTGTAGTTCTAGTGGGCTTACCTCCCTTCATTCGATGGAGCAGTTTGTCCTGGTGGGGCTCGACTCGGTGGAGCAATTTTAGGGAGCATTTTATTCTACCTGTTTCAATTTCTCTTCGGCCGTGTACCCTTGTTACACAGCTGCTGTGCCAACTGCATTTGCTACGTGAATATCGGTTATTGTTATTGCTGTGTTATTATGAAATATTGACTGCTGGAAATGGAACCTTTGTTGAACAGGGCCTATTGCTCTGTTGCTGCTTTGGAAATGCTTGTTTCCTTGCTTTGAACATAATCACTTGAAAGCTTTCACCGAAAAGAGGGCTTTTGGATCCACTAATAGTTTCTCTGTGGCCTCATGCTATGGTTGGTTTATGGGAGTCTCTGGGACACTTCTCCATGGGACAATGCAGTCCCCACAACTTCAGAACATGTTCAGTGACGAGCAGGTGGCTTCTCCTTAGAGACGCTGTGGCATTTAACCCTCCTTAGGTCTCAGAAGAGCCCAAACAAACCACGCCGGCAGGGTGGACGGCACGGCACCATCACCCAGCAGCAGTGGTATCATGGCAATGCCTGCTCTGACCTCAGATCCCCGTCTTCATTAACATGAACGCTCCTGGGAGGGAGAGTCGGTGTCAGCAAATGACCCCCTTCTAGCACGGCCATCAGGGTTCCAGCAGCCCAACTGATCTGTTAGAGGGTAGTAATCTCGATGTCTGTGGCCAACGATCGTGCAAAAACATTTCACGAGAGGAGGCTGAGCATTACACGAAAAGCAGATAACAGTGTCACCGCGGTCTGTTTTTTTCCAAGCCCTGCATGACATAAAACATAATTAACCCGTGGAGGCCTCGGTCCATCAACAGTAACTCTGCTTTGATAGGTCATTTCATGAGGGTTCTGAGTGGTGTGTTCCGCCTGCAGCTTATTTGTGTCTCTATCCTAAACCGAAAACACCTACCACCGAGTAACACAAAATGATCACTGAGCAGTGTCATCAGTCTGTTGAAAAAAGTACGAGGAGATAATTGACCTGTCAGCCAGGTAATTCTATTAAGCGTGACCCACTCTAAAACAAAAATCAACAGGAATGACCAAGGAATCACCCCAAACCTTGCCTTTTCTCTCCCAGTGATATTTGCCTCACGTAACAGAATGACGACATGAAAGCATCACTTCACATTTTCTTGGAAAAACTATCACCATTTCTGCCTTTCCTTGATGTCTACACTCTGCTTCTCACCTGGAAGCCTTTCCTTTCGATTCAGTAGTGCTCCTGACCTCATACTTTCATTCAGAACCCTGAATGTTGGTTCGATTTTTCCAGACCCTAAAATACTGCTTTTCTAGCATATGGTGTGTCTCAGCCTCCTCCCCCAGACCCTGGGAACCAACCACATTTTTTTAAAAAATAGTTTTGAGACACACACACACACACACACACACACAGAGAGAGAGAGAGAGAGAGAGAGAGAGAGAGAGAGGGATTTGTTGTTCCACTTATTGAGGCATTCATCATCGGTTGATTTTTATATGTGCCCAGACTAGGGATCGAGCCCACAATCCTGGAGTATCAGGGTGACACTCTAACCAACTGAGCTACCCGGCCAGGGCACCAACCACACTTTTATTGAGGAACTACCTGTTCAATGTAGTGAATGAGGGAATAAATACTAAAACTAAGGCTGTTCACCCCAGAACTGTTGTTGAACAGAGACACACTCTGCTCCACTGTGGGCTGAGTGTGTATCTGTGAGTCTGGGCATGGCTCGCCCCAGGCCAAACTGTGATGTGAATTTTCTAGCTTCCCTTGCCAGTCTGCCAGATAGTCATGTTAAATGAATGGATGACTGAATGAAGAACAAAGGTGATAGACACAGGGATAAATTACTAAGATCCGTTGAAAAACTTCATTTTGCTTAAGGCATGATTATTTCTTGTACCTATCATCTTAATTTTCAGCAAGGTCTTTATTTCTTACTGAAGTTTCATACTTAATCTAAGTAGACAGTTTCTGGGGTAATCCTCATTGAGACCGTTCAACCCATAGGGCCCACAAGTGGTTGAGGACTTCAGATAGGGTGATCCCTGCAGTGGCCGCTAGAGGTCAGGATAGAGCCAAGAACCAGATGGGCAGAGGGCCCGCGTTGGCTCAAAGCAACAAGTTGTGGGGAGCTGATTCCCCGGGCAGTCTTGGTTTAAGAGAAGGAAACGCAAAATCTCATCTAGGAGCCAT
The DNA here is from genome assembly GCF_004126475.2 of Phyllostomus discolor. NCBI lineage: Eukaryota > Metazoa > Chordata > Mammalia > Chiroptera > Phyllostomidae > Phyllostomus > Phyllostomus discolor. The sequence goes on along the minus strand of NC_040911.2, from coordinate 13,864,585 downwards.
GTGCAAACATCAACACATGAAGCATGCGCAGAATAGTAAAGCGGACAGGTCACATGTTAAAAGGACACCAGAGTCAGAACAGAACAAGAGTCCTGGATACCCTTGGATACCCAAGCCAATATCAGCAAAAGTCCGAACCAATAGTTGAAGGTAGAATGAGAACTTCTGGTGGGGCAGGAAAGGAGGTCTTGCGACGCCTGTGGAGGCTCTGAACACCGTTGCTTCTCTGTTGGATTTCAGTGTAAAATCTGTTTCCTTGCAGTGGGTCGTACTGTTGACCGTAAACTTTTTCGTCTTAATTTGAGAGACAATGAGGGATGGCATAGTAATCAAAAAGGCAGCACGAAATCCGATGTACTCTTCCCTGAGAAAGCTGCTGGGTATCTGATTTTACCGCTTACCATATCTTATGTTGGGTATACCACAAAGCCTTATGTGTCCACTAAAAACCAAAGATGAACAAACTGCATAAATTGTAGCAAAGACAAGATCTGTAAGGAGGAATGCTTTTGACAGAATAGAGACCAAAAACAGTTACTGATTTTTCTTTGTAAATATTTAAGAACAAGATAGTTCTTGTTGAAATCATGCTGTTAACAAGGAAAATAATGGATTTTTAAGGGGCTTACAGCTTATAATATTTGGAGGAGCCTCTTTGATTTGATTGTACATAAACTGATTAGAATACAAATGAGGTATGGAAATAAATAATTGTTTGAAATGGACAGAACAATTGCAAGAAATTAAATTCTTCTTAAAACTGGAAAATACAAGAAACATCGTGACATCTGGAAATACTTTTATTAATGAATTGTCCTACTTCTATAACATCTTGTTTATGTTATTTTTGCCTACATGTTACTTATATAATAAAGAGTAAGATCATCTTTTAGAGAGAGAACAGAAGGGTAACTCAATCTCTCTGTTAGCATAACTGATCAACAGCTGTGTGTGTGGGTTCACGTGTATTTATGTGTTTAATTTGTTGATTGAGTAGAAAAAATTATTTAATTTTATACTTTTCTTTAGTAGTATCATATATTTACAGAATTGTAGACAAAGTTGGTAAACCTTATCAGATTTCTCCCCTATATGAGCTGTGGGTTTTAGAGACCTTCAGGCGTTCTTGTGCAGTGTCTACCTGTAAGTGCTGTTTAAACTGATGATACGTGCCTGCCAGTGGCCTGCTGTAATAACGTATTTTGAATTTTCTGTTATACTTACTGGAATCTATATTTTGTGTGAAATCCAAAAGAAATTTCAGTCTTCCCCCACTGATTACAGACGTGTTCCCCTTCATTAATTACATTTTAAACTGTAAAAGAGGGTCCATCATTACTTCTCTTTAAAATGCATTTTCCTTCTGTTAATAAATTATTGCTTTTGGAAGATAATTTTCTTATCTGATGATTTTGCGACAATCCTCTTTGTGACATTAGGCTGACTTCATCACTGATCATTTACCACTCTTGTTTAATTTTCAGTTAATTTTTAGAAAGATTTTATTTATGTATTTTTAGAGAGAGGGGAAGGGAGGGAGAAAGAGAGGGAGAGAAACATCAGTGTGAGAGGGGAACGTGGATTGGCTGCCTCTTGTCTGCACTCCTGTGTCTGGGGACTGAACCCACAGCCCAGACATGTGCCCCGACTGGAAACAACTGAACCAGTGACCATTTGCTCTGTGGGATGACACCCAACCAACTGAACCACAGGAGTCACGACTTAGTTAATTTTTTGTTTGAATTTTCTCTCAATCCTTTAATGAATGCTCTTAAAGATATAGAAGAAGCTACTTTTCTTATATATTCAATCAGCAGTTTGTAAATTCTCAAACGGTTTAATTTGTAGTTAAAATGGTTGATTTTCTAGTGAACCTTCCCTTAGCCACATGCTCAAAATACCAGTGGGCACTTATACATTTATATCTGATATGAGAGGAGATGCAACAGGGGAAAAGTCAGAAGGGAAATGGACTTAAAATGTCGTATTTTTGTAAAGTCAACAAAACATGTGCCCTTTTGATTATTTTATGCAGGTAAGGGGAATCTTCTTATAGGTGACCCTTAACATATACCTATATAATTTGTCTGCATATGAAAGCATAAACTGTGACCCAATTATTTATAGTATAATCTCCATGGCACCAGCTAATGTACAAAAGCTTGTAATTTCCAGTTGAGGCAGACATGATCCTTGAAGTTCTTTGACAAGCAATTGCCTTCCATTAGTGTCTGTTGTAACTACATGGGTGCAAGAGACACTAAAAAACAGTGAAATAAAAGCTGTGTATGCCCGCAGAGAATGACAAAGGATTCTTTTCAGATCCAAGTAGTGTGATTTGTTTTCAAAACTCGATGACAGAGATACCAGCTGATCATAATTTGACCTCCCTAACCCCCAACTTCAGCATTTCCCTAAACCTTATCAGGCAGCTTGCCGTATTATACCTGGGAAGGCCCACTCTCCTGTGGGCGATGAATCAGGAAGAAGGTATGATTCCCCTCGGAGCTCTGCCATTGGTAAATAGCTCTCCAGATTACACACTAAACAGAGCAGAATCCCAACACACATTTGCTGATCTTAACTGAATTAGTATTGTCTTCAAGCACCATCCTCTACGTTGGAGTGCCGCCCGAGTGTATCACTGTTTAGAAATCTGACTTGGAACCTCATTTTCTCCCGAGTTTGTGTACGTGCACTTGACCCCTAGCACCAAGCTCTCAAAAGTCCAGTCCTTGTTCTTTCTCCACGTCTTCCAACTGCACAGCATTGTTTCAAGTTACATGAAGTCAACGGAGGTGGTTATTAACACCACATAAATCACTTCTTAACCAAGAAAGAATTCTTTTTTATAAAGTTCAGTAGATTAAAAGCTGTTGAATGTTATAGTCAAATTTTTGTATCTGCCAGAAATCAAGTTAGATATTGTGTTAACTCAAATTCCCTGCCCTCCCCACTCCCAGTAAATGCAAAACTCTGAATTTCTACATGTGGCTTATTTGTTGAATAATTTGATCCAAATGAAAATTTGCTTTCTAAAAGCTCCAGTTATTATTTAATGGTATCTTGTCCTAACGCATTCAGTCGGCGTATGGAATTCTCTTCTCAAAGTGTTCATTTGAGTTATCTCCTGGCTTCTCCCATTACCCCAAACCCCACCACAGAGGAAAACTGCACTCTTCCTCAGAAAGGACAGCAGGCTGGAGGCGACCAGCCACAAACCAAGGACTGCACCTTTACGGCACTCCTCTGGCCATTTCTTTGGAACAGAGAGATTCTTCTGTGAAACCAGTTGGGACTCATTGAGAGGGGCTGGTATCTCTCCATTCTCTGGGTCACAAGAGGGTTTTTTGTTAGAACTAAAGAACTGTTTCTAAATGGTCTGATAAATATGAGGTATAGGGTCAATGCTGTATGTGGTAACTTAGGTTTTCTTCCTGTGTTTTCCAGGAAATTCTCTGTCCTCTTTTAAAATAATAACCAAGTTGTCTTAAAACAATTTGTGGTTGAAAGCTTGACGATGAAGATGGGTGTCAATTCCTAGTCTTTTGGTTCAGAAACTGCCGTCACAATCATTTATAGAACAAGTACAATAGGTGGTAATTTCTCATTAATTTCATTCACTTTCCCAAGTACTTGTAAAAGCCACTGTGTGCACAGCATTGTGATATGAAAAGAGAATATAAAAGTTTTACCTTCCTAGAACTGACAACTCAATGAAAGAAATTAACTGAGCATCCAAGTAAATATAGTATAAAATTTAGTAAGAGAAATACCCAAAATATGTTGTAAACAAAGTGTTAAGGGTCAACACCAACTGAGATGGGTCTTGAATACCAGACAGTCAATAGGCGGGACTACCTCTCTCTGGTTTGCAAATAACCAAAGCCAAGCCAAAACAGAGGAACTCTGATAGAGATAAGAGACCCTGCTAGATGAAATACTAATGTTTGCGATGAGTTCATACTCTGTCACTCTGGATAAACCAATTACTCTTATTTATCTTTTCTCTAAAACAAAGGTGTTGGACTGATGATTTGACCGTGCTCTGTAGCGTGCTGAAGTAGCACCAGATATCAGAGTAGCGATCAGGGAGATTGGGGGGCTTGTCCCTGAGTGGCCACTAAATTAGCCTTATGTTACTTAACTTGCTCAGGCTTTGACACCTCCTTTTAAAATGAGCTTATAGGCTCAGACGACTTTAATACTTGTATAGCTCTGGACTTGCATAATTAAACAGAAACCAAGTACCAATTTCTATTGCACATTCTTACCAGAAATTCTTTTCTTTCGTAAATTGTGGATCCTGCAGTGAGTAGCACTGATCTTGGCGCACAGTAGTTGATCAGTAAGTACATGTTTAATCACCTTTGGTGCTAAGAAATATGGCAGGTCACTAACTGGTGCTGAGAAGGTTGGACACAGCACTTTGCAAGATGCCATGTATTCAAAAGGATGCAAATGCAGACATAACTAGGAATGCTGGGTAAAATATAATACATATCAGACTAGAGGTAGAAAAAGTAACAGATTCATTAATTAAACAAGCATTTAATTAGTCACTTCTCTGTTGAAGTTGACCTCCAAGACATTGAAGACAGTCTTGACAACTCAGCTATGACCCCTTATCTGCACAGAATTGAATTGCATAATCACTGCAAGCCTACACTGTAGGCTGTGATAAATGCTGTGAAAAAAATATAATATGGTGTGATGAGCAGAAAAAGCAGGGTACCTGGCCTCATGGAATGGAGAAACTCTTCTGAGGCCGTGATAACTGAGCTAAGATCTAAAGAGTGAAGAGAGTGAAACTGGGAAAGGGAATTATTGTTTCAGGTCAGATGAGGCTGGTGCGAGCAGACACATGGGAGACCAGGCCAAGAGCGAATGTCTTGTGTTGCAAGTGGAGACGGGCTGTAGTGAGAGAGAAAACTTGGCATTTTACTGTGTATGGGATGGACAACACTCAAAGGAGTCTGAGGAAGGAATAATGGGAGTTAACTTATTTTTGGGAAACATCATTTGGCCACTGTGTGGGAATAGACTATAGGAGTCAAGTATAGAAACAAAGGACCAGCTAGGAGGCTACTGCATTAGTCCAGGCAAGAGAGGATGACTTGGCCTTGGCCATGGCAGGGCTATGAACAGTTTAGTGAAAGGACATATTTTTGGTGTGTGAACGGAGGCCCCAGGGTAGAGTATCACAGAGGAAGTGAGACTCAGACTGGATCGTGAAAACCAGAACTTGGAGTGAGAGGGATGGTGGCCTCTTCAGGCAGAGCAGGAGGAGCCTGGGGACAATCATGAAAACACCACGTTTGGAAGGACATTAAGTGGCATTAACCAGAGCCCTGAGTTCTCTTGTGGAAGGAGGAGGAAGCATGAGAGTTAGTTGGGAGGACTTTGACTGCCTGTCTTAGAAAACGGGAGACTATTCCTCAGATGCCATCCATAAATCATAAAATAATGAATCACTGGGAAGGGTCCATGGAGAGGCAGGTGTTACATGAGGGGTGTTCTTGGTCCTTCTTTTGAACTGAATACTGAGAAATTTGCTTGAGGGTCTGACATCACAATGAGGATGACTTATTGTTTCTCATTTCCTTCACTCTCCCTGCATGTCCTGTCTCCCTGAGGTTGTAACTTGGGAAGAAAATCAAGATTTCAGCAGAAACTGTTACCCAAGCACAAAAGTTCATATTGATTCTCTATTATTTTTCCAGCTGAGCCCAACTCCAAAGGTTCCTTAAGATGGAAGTCTTTGCTTTCTTCTTAGATGAGTGAGATCGGTTTCCTTCCCTAAAGAGAAATATTTCCATTCAAACAGACACAGTGAGGCCCTGGCCAGGTAGCTCAGTTGGTTGGAGCATCATCTGATATTCCAGGGTTGTGGGTTCGATACTCAGTCAGGGTATATGCAAGAATCAACCAATTAATATATCAATAAGTGGAACAACAAATTGATGTTTCTCTCCCCACTCCCACTCTCTCTCTCTCTGTATCTCTTCTCTCCCTTCCTTTTTCTCTAAAAATTAATAAGTAAAAGAAATAGATACAGTGAATCAGAATATAGGTTGTTTTGGTTCTAGGGTTTGCATAGAATGTGAAATATACTCATTCATCCCTGCCTTGTAAATGTATTTCCTGTCCCCAGGGCAACTTATATTTCTTTACAATTTTGCTCTATTGCAGTTACAATAAAATGTGTTGTCATAGACATACTTAATAAGAAACATCAAATATTAAGACTGGAAAAGGGCTGCTCCTTCCCCCACTTACATTGTCTGTAAACCATCATTCAGGTTTAGTCTCTGTATAAAGAGGCAGCACAGCCGACTCAGGCAGGCGGTGACAACTACCGAGCAGCCACATAACCCCTTCCAGGCCAGACACCAATGCTTTCTCTTACGTATAAAGCAGTGAAGAAGAAAAGCCCAGCAAGTCACTAGTCTTGCATGTCAATAAATCCCAGTGGCTCTGTAAAAATAGATTTGGCAGAACTACTTCCCACCACCGCCACTGCTACCGATTCAAACCGCGTGATCCCACAGTGGATTACTGACATTGGCACGGCCTCCTGAGGGCTCCTAAACCTCCACCCTTGCTCCCTGGGGTGGGTTGCATAGTGTCTTCCCACGAGTCATGCCCCGCCCAGAATCTCAGAATATGACCTTCTTGGGAATAAGGTCTTTGCAGATGCACTTGAGGCAAGGATGCAGATGTGACCCCACTGGGTTACAGTGAGCCCTAAATCCCATGAGCACGTCCTTGTAAGAGACAGAAAAGAAGACACAGAGACACAGCAAAGGCGATGTGAAAGCAGAGGTAAATATCGGGGCGATGCACCTACGAGCCAAGGAGCACCAGGAATTGCCAGCAACCACCAGAAGCTAGGGGACACCTGTGGCACAGTGTGGCCCTCAGAGTCTCCAGAGGGAGCCAACCCTGTCAACACCGTGATTTGGAACTTCTGGTAAACTTCTGTGGGTCTGAACCCCCAGCTGTGGCCATTAGTTACGGCCGCCCAAAGGAACCACTACGCTCCCTGGCAGGCTTTCTTCCTCGTCTGCTCTCCCTCGCACCCTCTGCTCCAGGCACCCCTGCCTTTCCGCTGCTCCTTAAACAACCCAGACACACTCCTGTCTCGAGCCTTTGCTTTTGCTGTCATCTCTGAGGAACAGCGTTCCCTCTGATGCATGTGCGGCTTACCTGGCCCTCCATCATGCTTTGCTCAGATGCCTCACTTCCTCCTCCAGGTCTTCTCTGCTTATCCACTTAAAATAACACATCCCCCACCCCACCCCTTATCTTTCGCCTCTGCCCGATTATTGCTCCTAGCACTGAACACTCTTGGGCAAATATTTTACTCCTTTATTTGCAAATTATATGACTCCTCCATCTAGTCTGTGAGCATTATGGGTGGGGATTTTTATTCTTTTGCTCACACCCACCTGCATTCCCAGCACCTCTCACAGTGGACGTCCCAGCATACCCAGGCATAGAGGAATAAATGTTTAAACTAGAGAAAGTAATTTTACTTCACACGTATTTGTCTAATTAATTAATTTACCCACCCATTAAATATTTATTGGGCCTGTAAGCTCAAGGCTTTGAAGAATATTATGCTGTATAAAACTTAGTCCTTGCCAGCAGGGAACTCAAAACTTAAAAGAATAAGCCCTGGCTGGCGTAGCTCAGTGGATTGAGCGTGGGCTGTGAACCAAAGTGTTGCAGGTTCAATTCCCAGTCAGGGTACATGCCTGGGTTGCAGGCCATGACCCCAGCAACTGCACATTGATGTTTTTCTCTCTCTCTTTCTCCCTCCCTTCCCTCTCTAAAAATAAATAAATAAAATCTTAAAAAATTTTTTAAAAACTTAAAAGAATGAATAATATATACAAAAAAAAAGAGTAAGTGAGGGCACCATGGTTCGTGTACTATGCTGTTATTTCTGGTGTTTAAAATATTTTAATTCATGTTCTTACAGATGATACTCTTTGGAAAGTCACATTGCAGACCAGTGAGCGACAGGCTCCTTCCAAAGACACAAAGTGCAGTGGAGCTCAGGAAGGGAGAGGCCACCTCAGGCCAGGTTGTTCAGGGAGGGCTGCCTGGCCGAGGTGGTGTTTGAGCAAAGCTATGAACCTCTGCATGATTTCGGTAGGCGGGGGGTTTCAGAGTGTGCTCCAAAGGTGGCAAATAGTACCGCCTATCTGCCAAGTGTGCAGAGCGTCCAGTTTTAGCGGTAGAGAAGCCTGGACAGGCGGGTGATAGACTGGAATATCCTGCCCACGGTACTGTTTTTATTTGATTTCTCTGATTCTGTTTGAGGGAGAGAGAAGCAGGCAGAGTGAATCTCTGTCATTCAAATATATTTGAAAAACTTTCCAACTCAGGCTTTCCCCTAAATCCCTGGGCATCATTGGCTTCTTTTCCTTTGACCCCAACTATTTTAAGCACTGAAGCTCCGGACTCAGTCCAGGACTTGGGCAAGAGTCTGGTCTTAGTAGAAATGGGCAAATTGAATGGAAGAGAGCCTGTTTGTAGTAATTGAGTCTGTTTTTCATTCTTGGTTTGCCCAAAGGGAGAAGTATTGAAAAGAGACATTTTTTTCTAAGTTCTTATTCCCTAGTTGTGGCATCTCTCATCTCTAATCAAGCCATCCCTCTGTGCCACCCCTGCATCTGAAACATTGTCCTCTGTCACATGCACAGTCTTGTTCAGTCCACCACGCCACATCCTGCTCACATCAGCGGGTAGCGGGTACTCAGAAAACAATAGTTCACTTGGTGAACTATTTATTATTTAACTTGGTTTGATGACTGAGTCCTCTCTCTTCCTCTCTGCTTTCCCTAGAGGTCAGTTCTTGACCCTGTACTGATTGTCCCCTGGTTCCCCCATCAGGACCACAGGACTGAGCACACACCTGGCACCCAGCCAGAGCTCATCAAATGGAACCCAATTCTCATGGACTAGATCCCTTTCCACTACTCCAGCTCTCCTATCTACACGAGTAAATGTCAGATCTCCCTCTCTGACCAGGCATTGTCTTTCCATCCTGTATCCCCCAAAATGTCATATCATGAAAGTACATTGAATATAAAATTAGGAGCTAGGAATTAAAATGTTTGCTGTGTCCCCGGCTGTGTGCCTGTAGAGCCAAGCCTGATATTTCTGCTACTCATTTGTCTCACCTGCAAAGTGGGTGATTATAATCATGTCTACGCATCAGTTGGAAAGTAAGCTAAGATGGTTGTGAACGTGCTTTGTGAGCGGTTGCGCTGTCCCGTGTCACCATTATGGTGACGGAGCGTCTCCCGTGGAATATTTGCCGTCGTGCCCCAGTCCTCCATCTTCCCATAGGTTTTCTCCCTCTTTGGAATTTTCCTTTGTCTCTTGATGCTGGTACCACTCTCTTCAGTTTCAAGCTAGTGGCTGTCTTTCACTGACCCCCTTTTAGTTTCTTTATTTAGCTGCTTTTTGAGCTTATTGCCTTTTCTTTCGGAGTGCATTTCAAAGGGGTTGCCCACTCTGGAGAAGTTTGTCCTACACTCCTGCCTTTGTCTTCTCCCTGATTCCTACTGTCTATGGTGTTGCACCACCCCACCCCACTTCAGAAGCTGCTCGTGTCATCTTACTTTCCAGATGGCATCCCCTAGGTTTTCCCCTTGCACTTCGGCTATTCACGCTCATTCATTTGTCCTTTTAATTAGCTAACATCCTTTACATGCGTATGGAATGCCGAGGCTATGTGTAAGAGGCTACGGGTGAAAAAGAACAGACCCAAAACTTCAGGAAGACTCTTGAATCCTCATCCGAATAAGTATGTTTAAATTCTGCATATATCCTTCCGTTCTGATCTTCATTTCCTCCCCCTCCAGCACACTACCACTGCAGGCAGCCTCGCTTCCTCACTCCTCCATGACTAACTCACTACATTCAGTTTGACTACAGATACTGTTCGTGCTGCCTCTCCAGCCCAGAATGCCCTTCATTTGTTAAGCAAACATCTATGGATCCCTGTGTGTGAAGCACCCTCCTTTCTAAATATCCTTTATGGCCTGATGTGAATGTCCTTTGTCTCAGTTGAACCCAAACCTAAAATCTGAATGCCTTTATCTGTATCTCGTTGGGATATTGGATGCGGACTCAGTCTCAAGACTTGGTTTACTTGTGCTTATCTTGCTTATTCACAATGAGATTATAAGTGAAAGAGTCTAAAGTTGTTGTTAACTTCTTATATCTCTTTTTCCATCTCCTCTCCCTGTACCTACCCCCACTTTACAGTGAGCTGACTAAAATGAACCTTTTGCAGATACTTAACAATAAAATGGAGCATTGAAAGCTGGGATACAGGCCCACACCCCATTGCTCACTGAGATAAGGCAACTTACTAATGTTTGTTCTAAGGAAGATTAGTTCCGTCAGAAATTGGTGTTAGAAAGAGCTTCCATATTCAAATATGATTGAGAAGGAATGGGTTCAATGATGTTCAACCGGTTTATTGACAGCAGGGTTTCTCAGATCCTTTCAAGTGCTGATAAACAATGAGTTCTATCAAGAACTGTAGTTTCACAAACTTACTTAACCCCAAGACACAGCAGTTTCTGTGGTGGCACATTTTTAGAATTGGTGCTCAACAACCACACCTCCAGAGCTGTCAGTGTCAGACCCCAGGGAACTTTAGGATTCCTGGAGCTCAGCTCCAGGTATGTAATAACTACGTGAAATAACACACTGCTCCATTACTACTTTATCAGTTTCATGGTAGGCCCTCCAGGGATTATCAAAAGCAGTAAAAAATAAAAACAAATATAAAGCACTATAAGCAAACAGGGAACATTATGCATGGGGTCATTATTGATGAGTAAAAGGGCAGTGATGACCCTATAAATTTAGTTCACGGAGGTTGCTTAGCAGGTAAAGTAGAAGCAGGCAGGTCCTGCTGTTTGTGCCCTATTATTTGAGCAGGTAACTTAATGTATTCAGGTCCTGTTTTTGGTTTTTTTTTCCTATTATAAAATGAAGGGGTTAGACTCAGTAAGTGCTAAAATCCCATCCAGGTTTATGTGTCTGTTTCTGTGGTGTGGGTTCTTTTCGGTGGATTTTTACCTCTGCATACAGAGCCCTGGAATCTGCCCAGAGACATAGACATAGTGCAGGAAGTCTGGGACGCTGTAACAGGGTGTGTGGAGGTCACTGGAGTATGTTTCATGTCCCCTCTAGTAGTTCGTGCCCTAGTTTCCTGGAGATAATAAACTCAGTTGGTTGGTTTGGAAATGTCATTTCAGTTACTCATTCTGAAGTGCAAAAGCCACCACTGCCTAGGGAATTTATAATAGGAATCACAGAGGTAAATCATCCCGAATGCATTGTAGTGTGACTTTCCTAATGGCTTCTTGACATGGTTGTTACTGGTTAATTTTTGGCTCTTCCTTTAATTGTGCCAAATGACAAGAATGTAGGCATTTGGCCACAACTGACAAGGAGTTTTTGAAGGCTCTCCAGTTCACTGAATTTGTGAATGGATACAGATTTGAAGTCTAGATTCAAACAGAGAAAGGTGGGAAAACTTTAGTCAGTTACAAAGGTTTTTTTCCCATCCTGGAAACAAAAATTTTCTTTTCATTTATCCTGCACTTTTATCATATTGCCTAAAGGAAATGAAACACTGAACTACTTTCTCCATTTTTGCTCTGAAATGTTTGCTCTAATACTCCCCAAGCAGGTTCTTCCGATGTGTAAAGAACCTGGAAGAGTAAATAATTCCACACGCAACCCAGGTTTACCTGGCGGCCCACACAGGTGTGTAGTGGGTAGTATTGATTTTCTGGGAGTTGCCCAGCTGTTCTGACTAAATGCTTAGAGGTCATAGGATAGTTCTCTGGTAAGATCAAGATTGTAAGGGCATTTCATTGCTACATTTATTTAGCTCTTTGCATTTTTTTTTGAGACCCACCAATCATATGGTGACTGATGAATGGTCTTTGTTTAAAACCAAATACAACAAAAAATTATGCAGGTAGGAACTATTTGTTCACAAACACAGTTAGGCTATCACTTTACTTTTGTATTTTAGATAATGACCCTGCATACTATGAAGTCAGTGAATGTTGTTTGTCTACCACTTACTTGTTTAATGCACACTCATCACATTCCATCTTGCCCATCCTCATCTAGCTGAAGTCAGACCGTGGTTCTTTTGCCAGCTTCCCAGCAGTCCCACCAGAGCGCACCAGATAAGCCCAAGGCCCACCCTCTGCACAGGGGACATTGCTATTGTTGTGTGAGCCAGCTTTACTCATTGTGTAGACACAACAAGCTCAGCCTTACCTCCAATAAAGCAATCAGGCTATGAAGGAATGCTGTGTTCTGTAAAAGTGACCGAGAATAATTTTAGGGAATGTCTGTGTTGGGGGAGCCAGTGGAAAGATTAAATGACTCAGGGATGTAATGGGGGTAAAAAAAAGATGGTCCTTTCTTCCAAGAATCCCAGGCCAATAGAGATTTGCAGTAGAAAGATGGGCAAAGAACACCCACAGTCCTGTCTGGTAGTGGTCCTTACAGAGGGGAGCCGGGAGGTGCAGAGGGGCAGGATGGGTGCCCTGGGGGAGAGGAAACTTGAGCTGACAGTTGAGGGATGAGGGGGGATTAGTTAGTTGGAGAGGAAATCCTTCTAATAGCAAATCCAAAGAAAACGTAGGATCCAAGAAGGGGCATGTTGTGGGGATGGACATCTGTTCCCCTGGGAGAAAGCACGAAGGAATTTGTACAAATGGACTAACAGGAAAGGGCCATGTGTTATCGGCTCTTGCACAGCAAACAAATCCAAACATTGATTAAATTATTGCATAAAGCCAATAAAGAGCCACTGAGGACTTCTAAATTACCTTTCCTACAGTCAAAATATATATAATCATTACACATAGAAGTGGACACATACAGGCTTTCCATATTGGACTTTGCATTTGCCTCTTGTCTCCGGTGTTCTTATTACCGGACTGCCCACTCCAGGTAACCAGCATGAACAATCTAATCTAAACCTTGTGTTTTCCCCATTTTCATATACTCACACACCCACGTGTGAAAGCATACAGACATAAGTGCATGGGGCTGTCATCGTTTTACAAGAATTTGTTTATATTATATATATTTTCTACCTCTTGCGTTTCTTACTGACTGTCTCGTAGACATTGCTCCAAATCAACTTATATTTTTAAGACACTGTAAAATGTGAATGTGCCGTATTTTTCATAGTTTATTTAATGATTCACCTATTCATCTTTGACATGGTATTTCTTTGTTTCCAATTTATAGATACACACACACACATACACATACACATTCTTACAAACTAGTGTTGATATTCTAGGGTAAAGACTTGGTTTTGATAAATCGCCAGATTATGTTCCTAAAAGGCTGTCAGGACACACATTTCTGCCAGCAGCACGTGAGACTGTTCTCTGTTCCCCGCCCAGCACTGGGTGACAGAGGTCCTTTCTGTTTTGGACGGGCTATTTAGTATCGGATGCCATCTCACTGTTTCCTGAGAGCTCCTTTTCTTATGTCTCTTCACCATTTGAATTGTGTCTTTTGGAAATAGGCTCTTTCTATTGTTTTTTGCCATATTTTGTTGTTTTTATTTTTCCATTGTTAATTTTTGGGAGTTCTTTGTCTATTTTCTGCAATAGTAGTATTTATTCAAAATCTATCATTTGTCTAATGGCTTTGTTAATAGCGTATTTTGCATATAAAATTTAATATTTATATAACTTTTTTTGTTTATAGCACTAGGATTTCTGGTTGTGGTTAAGAAGATCTTCCTTTCTCCTACATTGCACATGAATTTACTGAGATATTCTTTCAAGATTTTGTGGTTACAATGAAGTCCCTAATACATGTGACTTTTATTTTAGCATATAATGTATATTGGGGTCCAGTTTAATATTCTTCTTGTTAAATGGCCCATTGGGTCAACACTATTTATTAAATAAACTACCTTTCCCCCCTGCATTGAAAATATTACCATTATTATATACCAAGTTTTTCTATTTTCTGGAAATCTATTTTTAGGTTCTCAATTCTGTTTAATTTATTCCTTCATTCCTGTCCCAATACTATGTTTCATAATAGCAGCTTTACCATACTTTCTACCATCTAGTAAAGTGTATTTATCCCCAAACACTCTGTTTCAAAAACTTCTTCAGAACTTATTACTTCATATCAATGTTAGCATCATGCAATCCAATCAAATAATTTTACTGGAGTTCTAATTGCACTAAATTTATATATTACTTTTCAGAGCAAAGATACCTTAGCTTTCCTCATCTAGGTTTTGTCCCTTTCTTTATCCCTTTCTGTAAACTGGGAGATTTTCGGCGGTGGCTAGACACGATCAGCGCAGAAGGTGCAGAGCGGCGTCAGAATGGGAAGCGTGGGTCGCACTGCTGTGAGACTGGACAAGGAGGACTGTTGTTGTGTGGCTATCGCCACCCTCCGGGAAAGGCTGAGTGCAGCCAGGCTAAGAGGTGACAGTCAGGTTGCTGAAGAGGGGGCTGAAAAAAGAAAGAGTGCTTTCGTTGCTACTGTCAACATTCATGCTTAGCAAAATTGACTCAGAAGTTGAAGGAGACAGCAGTATCTAATGACTCGGGAGCTTGGCCAAGTTGTGACTGGATTCACATGTAAGCCATTCGTAAAGAGAAGTCAGGGTAAGATAGTTCCAGGAGACAGACAGTAAGCTCAGTATTGAGCACATTTCATTTTTAAGTGCCTGATGATAGATATGAGTTTGGAGCTGAGGTGACAGATCTGGGTAGAAGCACAGGGAGCAGTACCGTGGGGGAGCTGATTGTCGAGGAGTGTGTGTCATGTGTGTGTTTGGGTGTGTGTGCGTGCGTGCAGGGGGTGAGGTTGCCTAAAGAGACCATGCAAAGTGAGAAGACAAAAGTTCCTTAAAGGAATTCTTCCACTCTTTAAAACACCCCATTTGACTTTTAGCTTGGCAAAGTGACAAAAGATATTTCCACTTGGAAGAAGGCAGGCTGAGGAGAAGTCTTTGCTCAGTTGTCCCAAAATACTTAGAAGAAAGAGCTAAAACCGAAGCAGCCGTGGATACTGTGACCTGAAGACTGCTGGCAAAAGTAAATATTTCAGTTATTTATGGAGTTGGGGAAGGCTACTCGCTAGTTTAGGCAATTAGAGAAAAAATATCACTTGGTGGGATAAAGACTTTCCCATTTGCACACACTCACTAACACACATGCAAACCCACAAACATGGTTTATTCAAAAACTCCTCTTCCATTTCCTCATATTGCTTTTGCTTTTTGATGCCCTGCCATGTTTATTTCTAATGACGAGTTTCTTCAGGGAATGTGTCTCTTCACCTCCAGGGATGATATCACCAGTATAGTCACATAGAGGTCCTGGACGAGGATGCTTTGTTAAATGACATTTGGCAACTGGCTGAAGAGGTGGAGCCAATAGCCATGCCAGATACTTAGCAACATAATGTATCACGGGTTGGATGCCAATGGTTCTTGGACCACTTCCTCTCTGTGCTTACGTGCTGTGGACCCAGGGGGTGAATAACGAAGTGGCATGCTTTATTCAGCTGTGAATAGCACCATGTGCAAATAGAGCCTGGGAATGAGCTCTCTCCTTCCTCCGCTGGAGAAGAGGGACTGTTTTCATGGCTCGTCCTGAATTCTGCCTTGGCCTCTGGACTTATCCGTATTGACTGGGCCTTCATTTCCATGCAGTGATTTGAATAAAAAATGTGAGAACTTTCGTTTTAATAGTTGTATGCATCCAAACTTCAAGGAGACCTCCAGCTGAGAATCAGAGATGTTTCGCATTGAACTAATTACATTGAATCAGGACAGTTAAAATCCTCACTCGAAACCTAGTCTTCTTTATGATTTATTGCCACATGATGATACTGTATTTATACTTCATTTGTTGCACATTTAATTTTGCAAAGCATTCCTCTTATTCGTTCACTTACTTAACAAGCTTTTATTAAGGATGTACTATGTACCATTACTAGGTCAGATGTTGTCCCGCCCTGTATGCTTTATCACATTTGCTTCTCACTGCTTTCATTTGTTTCCTCATTTCTTCATAAAACTTCCCCTTTGCTGACTGGAAGAGTAATACCAGTTTCCTTCATAATTTAATTTCATGTTCTTTTCATGCATTTTGTACTTGACTACTTTATTTGCATGAAATTTCAAATCCAATACATTTTTGGAATTTTTTTAAAAAAATTGTAGACTAATTGTCATGCCTGTATTTCCTTTACCTTCACTGGTGATCTTGGATTCAGTTGGCTGGGATCATCTCGTATTTTATTGTGAATTTAATTGAATTGAGCAAACATTAGCCTGAAATTTCATTTTCTAAAACACAAAAGAAAAAGAATGTTTTTATTATTCAAGTGAACAGAAGGATCAGTATTTTCCTGTCCCTAAGGCCATGATTCGATGTAGCGATGTCGAACCTCCTCAAGGGAGCTCCGGAAGGGACCTTCCAAATGGAAGCTCCGCACGCACCGCACGTTTCCCTGGGGAGTGGCCGAAGAGGCAGAGGAGGGGACCGCACCAGTGGGGGCGGTGACTGTGGCCTGATTCTTCTGAGAGCACACAGCTCCCGGAGGCTCTACGGAGGGGAGGGAAGGGGGTGTTGCCATGGTGGTGAACCCCATTCCTATCTGTATAAGTGCAGCTTAGTGTGATGACCTCTGCTCTGTTGCTGTGGCTATTGTTTATGTATTCTTTTCCATTCAGGCTCCTCAGGTCCATTTAACCTTATCTTCCAAGCACTGAACTCTCCAGGCACTGTGTTTGGTGTTGCAAATACTCACCAATAAAGAATATTTCCTAACATGTGGGTGCACACTCTAGCGGAAGATACAGACGCACTAAGCAGGATTTAGGCTACTCCTGAGGCCAGAAGGTGTCAATGCATTTGATTTTTGAATGGTAGGATATACACCTTCTATTCCATTTAACACATCACTGCCTTCAAAGAGTAGCAAGGGGAGGGGTGTCTTTAAGAAGCTGTAAGTGAATTAACAGGTAGGACACACACTCGGTGCCACTGCCAGTTTGTTCGAATTCTGTTCTCCTCTCCTCAAAGAGAAGTGGGTGCTACAAGAAAAAAATCATCACTGTGCCAAAACAATTATAATCCTGGAAGGCTGGTTTTCATGCTGGGAAACTCTTTCTTAAGGAGGTTACCATATTCATAGATAACTTGTGTGGAGCATCTATTCTGTATGCTGGGCACCGAGCTAAGCCCTTCATATGTACTTCCTCAATAATCCTTTCAAGAACTCAACAAGAAAGGTGCTATTCTGACTCCATTCACAGACAGGAGCACAGACACAGAGAGACGCGTCTGTAACTGACACATCTATAGTAACTGACTGAGGCCATGTGGATTTTAAGGGGTGGGACCCAACCTGAACACAGGAAGTTTGACAGACTTCTAGGTTCTAAGAGAACTTAGCTACTGGAATGGTTTCACCCTCAGTAATACTGTAAGCTGCAGGTTACGGACTACTTGCTCTATTCCAGAGAGGTGGCGAAGTCTTTCCTAAGTATGTTGCATTTAATTCTTGGTGCAACCTGGGGAATTTGAAAGGATTCATTGCTATTTTCATTTCTGTTTTATGGCAAAGAAACACTGTTTGATAATTGTTCAAGACCTCAAAAAAGCACCCTCTCCTTGTCATCCTTTATCTCCTTACCCTGCCTTTTTTCCAAAGAACTTACTTCCATTGGCCAGTTTTGTATTCATTTGTGAGTTGTCGGTCCCCCCTCACTCGATCAGAGGCTCCTTGGGTTTCGTTCAGAGCCGAGAACTGGGCCTTAGACACACTACGCACATAACGAGTATCTGCTCAGCGGTTGAATGAGCAAATACAAGAGAGTCCTGTGTGTGTGAGGGCAACCAGTCCCTGCGCTAGCATCCTCCAGATGCGAGGAACTTGGCCTCAGTCCTTTTCACTGCTTCTTCCAAAACCCTGACCTTGGAGCAGGCAATTCAGCTTCTAGCCGAGGCTCAACTACAAAGTGTGTTCGCCATTCTCCTTTGGCTTGATCCCTGCCTAGAGGAGGCGGTAGCCACAGTGTCAGCATCAAGCAGCTCTGGAATCATGGGAAGCCCAGAAACGATGTCTGGCAAATCCTCAAGCTCCCATTAGCTAAATGATGGAGTGTAGCAGTTGCACTTTAGACCTTTTCCTTGAGTCAGGAACGGATGCCAAATCAACAATATTCCATTCATTACTCTTCCTGAGAACAGGCTGAATTTCTTGGCCTAATTTTTGTCCTCTTGGTATCATTCTGCCAAGGAAAATGTGTCTAGGGACTTGTCTCCAAAAACCTGCTGCCCCAGGCAATAATAATGTGGTCCTTTCAGCATCCGGGAACTCTTCCCATCTCTCTTAACTGCCAAGCTGTGCATGCTGGCCTTTGGGATGCTGCTAATGTGTGTGGACCACATGGAGTCTGACCCCAGAATAACTGTGCCGCTGAATTGAAGCCGACACACAGTGTACCCTGCAGTCTAGCCCTGGTCTCTTTCTTCATCTCCATCTCCCACGTCAGCCACACTGCCCCTGCTCACACCATTTGCTCCTGCTGTCCCTTCTTCCTGAATGGCCATCTTACCCCTCCTGTTTGTGACCTAGACCATGTCCTCCTCTTCTCCACCCTCCTCCCTGCTCACCCACCACCTACAGGGACACGATCGGCCTCGGTGCCACTGCCCACTGTCATGTGCTTGTTGAGCATCTTGTAGCAGATCGGACACTGAGGGGCATAGTGGAGCTGTAAGGTAACAACGGGAAAAGCTAAGACCCTCTGGCATGTCCACAGACAATTTCTTGTGGAAAAGATGCCAGGGTTAATAGATTGTCATCCCAGCTCTTAAGCAAGTTACTCCAAGATTCATGTGCTGCTTACTCAGAAAACAGGCCACACGTGATACACAGAACAGACGTCTCCTGTTTGCACATCCCTCGGTATGAATCCTGTTTCTTTGCAAGTTGAACTTGTCTGACTGCGGCTTTCTAAGAGAACAGGGAGGACCTGGCCCTTCAGTGTCTCCAGTGAGGAAAGAAAGTTACCCACGCTCTCAGCTCAGAGGGAAGGAAGGCCTCCTCTCCTCGGAATGGCTTCCTGCTCAGACAGGCAAGGATGGCTGCAGGCACAGCCCGACCCACAAGTGCCTACACACCTTTGTATTTTATCCCAAAGCCAAAGGAACTGCTCCCGGACCTCAGTCATTCATAAAATCAGGCCTCTCGACTTGAGAAAGAGAGCATCAGGCCAGCCTGAGACAGGCAACAGGGTTCAGTGAGCTCAAGCAGCCCACCTCTGTCTCTAGATTTTCTGACACCTCCACCCTGTGTGGTTGAATGAATCATAGCAAGGGCAACCCAAAAGAGAGGCGGCCTCGCTTGCTTTGGAAAGTGCAGTGCCAGCAGTGAAGGAGACAGGCCTTCTCGGAGGATGGGTGCCCTGTGTAGATTCCCTGGAGGGCCCGTCAATGCTGTCCTGCTGCTATCAGCTCCTGGGCCATCCCCTGGGCTGTGAAAATCACTGGAGTCTCATCTCTGTGTCCACAGTGCTGAGGATAACTCCGGGCCTCCAGTCATGCACACAGGGAATGTTTGGTGAACAAATGACTCCAATTACAACCACATAAACTGTATATAAAAATAGAATGTCTAGTAACACATTTTATTCACATACAACTTGGAAGACGTGAGAGTCATTCTCCAAATGTTAACTTGTATAAGTTTGATGAAGTGCTTGCTGTAGCATTGAAGCATTGGCGCTTCCGCCTGTTCAAGGAGTGGAGAATGAATGAGCGATGGTGAGTGGGGGAAGGAGAGGCGAGAACGTGCCGTGCTCACGGGTCAGCTGGAGATGGGGATGGGCTGGGGCAGGGGCTGAACAAGAGAATGTTACTGAAAGGCTTTGACACGAGAACTGGTTGTTACCGTTAGAAATGAGGGTCGTGTGTCTGCAGCCCTCCGTGCTGGGCAGACTGTGCTCTGCCTGTGCCGATGCCCAGTGGAAAGTGCCCAGATGAAAACGGGGAGGACTGGGGAGACATTTAGAAAGCAACCTGTAGCGAACTTCATTTTATCTCGGTAATTAGAAGAAAGAGCACGGCTATGGTTTTTGTCCCCAAGAAGTGTATTACGTGCGCTTGGCTCTGGTTCTTCAGGGTGAGTGCATTCCACATTAGCTATTAACTTCAGTTTGTTTGCCATTTGTCTTAATTTTCCCCCTTTACCTACTTAAAGATAGATTTAAATAGCAAACTATGTTTCCTTGTTTCCTTCATGATATAATCAAAAATAAGGTTGCTCACAAACTTAATTAAGAATTGACTATTTGCCTTTTAAGGACTTCTTTGGATATAACAGGCCATTCTCTCTCTCTCTCTCTCTCTCTCTCTCTCTTCCTTTCCCTCTCCCTTTCCTTCCCTTCTTTCTTTTGTTTTTCTTTTAAAAAGATTTTATTTTATTTTTAATTTTAGAGAAGGGGAAGGGAGGGAGAAAGGCAGGAAGAGAAACATCAACAAGAGAAAGAAACATCGATCTGTTGCCTCTTGCCTGCCCCCAGGCAGGGAGCTTACCCGCAACTCAGGCAAGTGCCCTGATCAGGATTTGAACCAGAAACCTTGTGGGATAACACCCAACCCAGTGAGCCACACCAGTCGGGGCCTTTCTTTCTTTTCTTTTGCTCTCAGTCTAGCTCTCGCTTGCACTTATTGACTCTGGTAAAGATATGAAACAACAAGACTGTGTCAGACAAGGAAAAACTTAAAAGCCAACTTACTACAGAAGTCAACACACAAGTGAAGAAGTCCCTTCCTTGACTATTTGCTATAACGGTTTGTAACTTTGGGGGACAATACATTTATGTGTAGGTTTTCTCCCAGAAACCCTCAGCCTAATGTTGAAAGCCCTGTTAGCTTTCCTCGGGCCAATATGCCCCATCGTCTTTCTCTGAATGCCTCCCGAACTCCATCATCGCCACTCCTTTCTCTCAGGTGCTTCCCGGGTGTGCATTCGGGCATTCTGCTCTCACTTCCCACTAAATACCCTAAAAGCCATATTTTCTCCAAAATGGCCACTTTGTCTGATCCCCAATTTCTCCTGCTTGAGATTCACCGCTGTCCCGCCTTTTCTGCAGCTCAGAAACGAACTCCTTCGCTCAGAGAGCACAGCATTGATCTGCCTGGACATTTGGTCGAGCCAGGTAGCCTTGGAGAACCTGTAAAGGAGGTAATAGCACCTGTATAAACCAGCTAAGTAGTGTAAGACTTTTTATTCCTTCAGTCAACCTGTTTGTACTGAGCACCCGCTTTGTACCAGACAGTGTACCTGGTTCTTGGGATAAAAGACTCTGTCTTGTAGTTTATTGTACGGCACTTAGTAAATGCTCAACAAATGGAAGTCATTGGCCATAAGTGATTATGATCTAATATTCCAGGATATCTCATTCCTGTTTAACTCTGCTTCATGCCCTAATTTCTCTCCTCTCTATCCTCCCAGTGAGGCTGATCTGCACATGCTCCACGGATACACCTTGTCCTTTCTCATCTCCCTGCTTCGTTCACCTCGGCTTTACTAACCTGGAGGCCTTTCTCATTACTTTCTGTATGTGCAAATACTTTTAACCTTTTAAGAATTATCTTTTTCCCTTAAAGTTATTCTAGATTAGTTTAGGCAGCAATTCTTTCTTCCTCCTCTAAAGTTTTGTCACAATGGTCCTCACCATTTAGCCAGAGAAAAATCACCCAGGGATCTGGTTGATGGTGCAATCCCCATACACTAGGTTGTCCTCCAGACTTCGTAGAGCTGAGGTAAAATTATAGGCTTTGGGCACATGCAGAGTAACACCCAGGGAAGAACATGATCTCTGTTCTCCCACTGAGAATTCCAGGTCCAGGGGCTTGAGGGGAGCTGGTCATACCCACCAAGACTGCTTAGTGGGTGACTGCACAGGCACAATCCCAACCTTATGGCCTCATGCTATAAGGCTATAGTCAAAGCCAAGTTCAGCCCAG
Organism: Phyllostomus discolor; assembly: GCF_004126475.2. NCBI lineage: Eukaryota > Metazoa > Chordata > Mammalia > Chiroptera > Phyllostomidae > Phyllostomus > Phyllostomus discolor. Next base: position 13,842,488 of record NC_040911.2, on the reverse strand, counting down.
CCAGGGAGGACCCTGTACAGAAAAGCACAAGGGTCCAGAACTGAGGAGCCATCCTATCAGCTGGGAAGACTGGATAAGTGGTCCCCAAAGTCTGGTTCTTAAAACAAGCAAATCATCATCACTGGGAATTGGTTAATGTAGACGTGAAACCTATATAGCCATGTGAACCAATGTCACCCCAACAAATTCATAAAGCAAAAGGTCACTCCTGAGTCCCACTCAGACCTACCGGGTTAGTTTGCTAGGGCTGACATAACAAAACCACAGCTCGGGGAGCTGCCACGCCAGGCATTTATGTGGTATCAGTCCTGGAAACCAGGCGGCCCGAGGCCGTGTCAGCAGGCTGGATTCCTCTGAGGGCCCTCTCCTGCGCTTGCAGGCGGTCACCATCCCGCCGCTGCTTTTAGTCAGTCTTTGGCAGTTCATTAGAAAGAATTTAGACATTTAAAAAAATCTCCACCCTCATGAACTTAAATTAGGTTTTCAGTACTGGTATAAGCTAAATCAAAATAAATAAATTACCAATAGCATAGGAATATTTTTCACTCATTAGCCATACTGACAATGCAAATACAAATTTGGTCTAAATGTACAGACTCCCAAGCGACAATGTACACAGCCTTTCTCATCCCCCCATGCTAAGAAAATGCTTTTTGCAGCAACGGTTTAGTGCATTTTAAATACTCGAACAACCTTTTCCTTCTTCCCTCCTCCCTTCCTACTTCTCCTGTATAAAGCAGCACTAAGCTAAAACTATGGCTATTCTAATGTATTTTTGACAGTGATTGTCATGTAAATTCCAGCAAAACCTCTGTAGTGATTTTCAAAATTGTTATTCAAACTAAAGTGATTCTTTAAATTTGATTGTGAAGCAGACTATTTATACATTTTCTGAATGGACTGATGTTGAATCTAGTGCAACTTCAGAACCATAGTAACAAATCAGGGAATAATCAGGGCAACGTATTTTTTTTTAAAACTGGAAATACACCATGCAGTACTTAACTCCGCGCTACTCTATGAGATGAAGTTCAGAATTCTGTATGAAAACCAGAACCATTTAAACGTGCCGTGGACACCGTGTCAGGATCCTTATGGATTACGTAGGATAACATTGACAAGACGCTGAGAAAACATTTCAAACAGTTTTTGGGAACACACCAGGCTGATGGCCGTCACCACCACAATCCGTTCAGAGTTGGAAGAATGTGTTTTATCACCTCCCCTGCTGTGATTTTTGCAACTCTGATATCCATTTCTAAAAAGCACTTTTGAATGTGGTGGCTGAATTAGTAAATATTTTGCTTTCAGCTTTATGATGATAACCATGGAGCCAGTGGAAATGTGTGTGTATATACATATATATACATTTACACACATTTATATATTTACAGATAAGTTTATATGTATACCTGTATACCTAGTGATTATTGTACTTTTAGATCTCGTTGTTATACCAGGTGTAACTAACGCTAGCTCACGGTCAGAAGAAAGAGAACGATTTATTGTGGGGATTCAAGGGCGTCTAGCAGACACCGCGGACTGGTCCGGAAGCGTCTGTCTGATCTTTCTCATCCCCTTGCTTCCCTCTGGTCATGAGCTTTATTCTTCCCTTTCTCTCCAAACCAAGTTCCTCACCTTCCATCTCCATGGTGGAAAAAGAGATGCCAGTAGCATGTTCCAACCTTACACCTCCATTGCTCAAGAGAACATCAGACTCTCGGAGTGAAAATACCCCTGGGAAGCAGCCCATTGCCCCAGCTCGGGCCATATGCCTGACCCTGAAACAATCGCTTGTGACAAAGGCAGGGTTATCCAAATATGTTTGCCCAAATGAAAATACGAGACCAAAAAAAAAAAAAAAGGAAGGAAGAGGGTGAACAGTTCCCAGAAGCAAAGGTACTGGAGAGTTATCTGTAAGGAACCTACCATGTCCAGCTAGTTTGGTTACTTCCAGAGAATAATTTCTAAGCTATGGCTTAGGTATAAATGGGGGGAACACAGGAAGAGATGCAGATACAGACGTGCATAAAGATACAGACATGCATAAAAGCCGTAGCAACGCCCTCAAAGTCAGTCTCTTCATGAGTCCCAGACTCATGACTTCTAGGTGGCAACCAGAGGCCATGTAAGTGCAGTTATTTTTTGTTTAATACTGCTTGAATGGAATCTTCTATGGAGCTTTAGGCCAGAGCTTTTTAAAAATGCAAAAAACATTAATTCCTTTCTTCTTTATTTGGAATAGTTGAGCATAAGTTAAAGCCTTTCTCATTTATGGTGACAGATTAAATAAACAGTTATCTGTCTCTATTTTCCCGTGGCCTAAGCTTGGAATCCAATAAGGATTAAATATTACAGTATTACTCAGTGCACTATGCTCCAGTGATTCTCAGCCTTGGCTGCCCCACTGACTCATTAAAACAGTGAATTATGGTGTCTTTATAAACCAAGAAGAGTTAACATTTTTAGGTTTGTAAGTATTTTTTTAAAAAATCTCCACTTGCATAAGGATATTTCCGAATTAATTTCTTCTCTTTCTCAAATGATACTCTCGCCATCATCTAGTCTTATTATTCTCAATACTGTCTGTGCAAGAGAAGTACCTGGGAGTCTTGCTATTTTATTTTTCTCGTTTAAGTATCAGTGTTGGCCCTACCCTGAACGATTCTCAACTCTATTGGGATAGAGCTGAGTATTTGGTCTCAAAATTCCCCATGTGGCTCTAATGTAAAAGCCATTGATCTATTCTGTGACTTAACCACCAACTTCTCTTCCCATTTCTCTCTTCTTTCTGCTTCTCTTTCCCATTTGTGTTTCATATGGAGGGCTGATTGTCCTTCCCCATTGTTTAGCAATTTATTTCCTGTTTGCTGAGAACATCAAAGGCCCAGGAGGCAACTGTCCACCACAGAGCAAGCTAAATACATGGACAGTCCTCCTCCAAGGAGGAGAGCCACTAAGAGAAGACCCCAACGGACCCAGGATTACAGCTTATTCCTGTGTCTGCTCATAGAATCAGAAAGGGTTAGGGCTTAAAGGGACCTTAGCTAGCGTTGCTTTATACATACGGATGTCTCATTCTCTTTGGCTGCTGTATAACACTCCATTGTGTGGTTATTAGTATAATTTATTTAATCAAACCTTTAGGCATGGGCATTTGGGTTATTTCCAATTATTTGCTATTATAAACTATATTAGAATGAACAGAATTGTTTGTCTATCCGGATCCGCCTATTCGCTTTTTCCTTAAAGACAATTTCCTAGGTGTGGTCTTCTGCATGAATACACGCACACATTTTCAATGTGATACAAATTGTAGATTTCAGAGAAAGTTTCCATTTGCCAAGAGTACATTAGCATACCTCTGTCTCTCCCCATTGCTTAGCAACAGTGGGCACTATTTTCTTTCTCATGTCGTGGATGAAAAACATCTCATTTCAGTTTGCATACATTTGATCTTCATGGCAACTGAGCATCTTTGGCAACTGCTTGCAGTTTTTCCTTTAAGATTTACCTGTTTTTATTATTATTATTTTTGCCAGCCTTGCCATTGCATATTCTTTGTAACATCTATTTTAAATAGTGCTCGAGTTTCCAGATATTAAGACGTCAGACTCCGCTTCCTTCTTCGGCGTCATCTGCAGTTGTATCAAGTGTGCGACATAATTTAAATCCAGCTTTTGTTTATATTAACATCTCTTAGTGGTACACATTTTCTGTCTTATTGCTCAGATGAATGCCCACTTTTAAACGGCTGTCAGTCCTCCTAGGTGCTCAGACTTAGCTGTGTTGTTACAGTCAGCTCATCCGTAATGCGTAAGACACTAAATCTACGACGACAGACCAGCCACCCATGGGCCAGGTCCAGACCTCGGACGTGTTATATTCGTGGAGTGCCTTTATTTTTTAATTGGTTTTGTTTCTGTATTTTACTTTGGATTGGTTTTCAACATTATAAAACTGATTTCCAACGTGAATAAAAGCCATGGTGAAATTGGTCTGCAACAATATAATTTACCCATTAAAGACCCAAACGCCTCCCCCCTCTTCAAAAATGCGAAAACCTGTCGTGGTGGGGCCTACATTGCTGTATCTTGGCTCACCCCTGTGCCCACGATGCCCCCACATTTCACCACCAGCCCCACACTCCCTGCTGCCTACCCGGACCCAACCTGTTGCCCTTGGAGCAGGATTTTTAAACCTCAGAACCACTGGCTTTGTGAGCCAGAAACTTTTTTTTTGCTGGGAACCTGGGGATTATCCAGTGATTTTAGAATGGATGGCAGCATCCTTGACTTTTATTTGCTAGGGGATAACAGCACACCCTCGACCACCAGTGTGACAACCAGAAATGGCTGTAGCCCTTGCTGGAGCGCCCCTGTCAGAACCGCCTCCGGAGGACCCCGATCTGGATGCGTTCAGCCCTGTAGAAAATCAGGGCTCGGTCAGCCATGGTGAAGGTCGCTTTGTGCTGCCCTGTGAACTATCCCTCCCGCTTGTGTGTCTGTGTGGAGGAGGGACGCACGGAACTGGGCACGAGCTTGAATTTGGGGCCTGTGTGTAGAAGGAGGTGGAACCGCAGACGGACTTCCCTTCTGAATTCACAGCCCAGGGGCCATCACCAACTAGGAGGGGTCTGGGCACCTTTGCCTGTCCCCTTGAGTAAGACCTGACAGTGGGGTTCTCTGCACAGCAGAGCTGCCATTTCTTTCCCCAGGACAACCAGAAGGAGTAAAGCCAGGAATCAACGTTATTGAAGGTCCATGGCAGGGTTCACAGGAGTTTTAGCTCCAGCTGATTCTGACTGTGTCACAGGAGGATGTGTTTGTCCCTCCTTCAGGAAGGGCCAGTGGGAGGTGGGGGAAGACGTCCTCAGAGAGGGGGAGTGTGGGGGTGACACTCCTGGGCTGAGCCGAGCTTCGCCCTTCGTTTCTTTGCTTTAAGAAGCTAGCTGGCGTCAGGGGCTCTGTCCTTGTTCCCAGAGTCTTTGTACTGGCCTTCCCCCACGGGCTCAGCGCCTGCCTTGTGTCTGCTATGGAGTGATTCAAGATTCAGCTTCTCCCCCTACAACCTGGGGAAACCTCTTCATTTATGGTCCAAGTGAGTCCTTTATTTTCTTGACTGCTCAGCATGGGTCAGATTTTTCATGGATGGATTTTCTCAGGCCAAATCCGTTATCTTTATATTCTTCTGACATTTTTCCAGTTTCTTGCTGAGTGATTTTACTACCTTTTCCTGTTTCTCTAAACGGCAGCAGATATTTTCTTACTTTAAAATTCTTGAGTTACTTCAACGGCCTACGGGCCAAAGGGAGTGCAGGGGTGTACGCTCATTTGCCATCTTGAAACCAGAAGCCGGAGGAAAGCCCCTGGGTGGAAGGGGGGATACTGGGATGCCTTCTCTGGGGATTACAAAGTCTGAATGGGCCAGTATCATTCTGCAAGGCTTGAAGTAAGCTCCTAGACATAGCAAGAGGGGTGGTCCAGAGGCTGCGTATCACTCAGTGTCATCCCCATCTACCATCGATGTTCACGGGGCCTGTTCAGATTTGGAAAGGTTTGGACTCCTGGATGTTACCAAGTTAAATAGGCCCAATGGCAGGAGGATTAGTGCTGATGAAGGGAGAGATGGGTAAACAGTCCTAACTACATCGTCCGCTTCTTGATTGATACCTTATGAGCTCTCCCTAATCAATGTATGGTCAGACCGTCAATGGCCATGGGGCTTGTTAGGAATGCAGAACCACGGTTCTCACCGTAGTCCTGTTAATCAGAGTTTGCATTTCTTCCAGATATTCTTGAGATTCCTGTGCACATTCACATAGGAAAGAATAAATGAATCTAATTGTGAGGACACATCAAGCAACTCCAAACTGAGAGACATTTTACAGAATAACTCGTCTATAACCTTAAAACATGTCAAAGTCACGAAGGTCCAAGGAGGACTATGGAGCTGTTCTAGATTAGAGAAAAATGAAGTGAGGTGGTAACTAAGTGCAATGCGTGATCCTGAATTGGAGCCGGATTCTTTGTTTTAAACAATATTCTTGGGACAGCCAGCTGAACTTGAATGGGGTGAAGGGTGTATGGGGGTTTCTTACTGTGTGGTCACTTTTTAATATTTGTTTGAAGGTTTTGATTTTTGCTTTGGTCTTATTTCATAGTGTTGACTGCTGGGGGCCCTTTGCAGGCAATGATGACTTGCTCCATATACTTAGAAAATCCAGGTTGGTCCTTGTCCTAACATGGTTGGTCCTTGTCCTGACATGGTTGAAGAAATTCCTCTCTGAAAAGCCTGAACATTCTAGGTAATTTGTGGGTTTTGAGATCATGCGCTGTCATGCCCTGAAAAACCAAAGGCAGATAATTCTTAGAAAATACTAACAGAGTTGAATGTAATGTCAAAGTTAACTCACCATTCACCAATCAGCTACCTTGAGTTGTCATCTGAAACTTAAGTTCCTAAATCAAAGATTAGGTTTCAAGAGACTGGATTTCTTGTTGAGTAATAAAAATGCTTCAGAAATGCATTTACTTTCCTTAAACATTGAAAAATGTAATTTAGGTCTCCAGAGCATAGATTCAGTAAGTAAATACTGCTCCCTCAAACTCATGCATTTATTACTAATCAGTTGGGACAAACACATTTCATAGGAAATCATGTGCGCCTTTTCCCCACGTAGCTCTGTTGTAGAGCATCCGGTTCAGCTGCTCCATCACGACCTGTTGGGATAGAAGTGGATGATACAATATCCAGCCCACCGGATGTGCCTGTAAGCTGTGGGATTTCCTTCAGAGATAGGAAACACTGATGCTGCTTCCTTTTTTCTCCCCAATGCCCACATCTTGCTCCGTGAAAAGTCTCGGTGTTTGAAATCTGTGGACAGATGAGCAGTGAACTCAGCCTTCTGTCAAGGACTGGGGATTGTGGCTGGTGTTTGAATCATCTGCTTGACTCAGAACCCACCTCTTCCTTGGGAAACGGAGCCTGGGCTGACGTGGAGACTCTTGGGTATTGCCTTGAGGGAGGCATGGAAGACATTGATTAGAGGAACAGTCTCTCCTTCTGCATCCTCTTTGCATCAGTCATTTTGGTGTCAAGTGGATAAAAGCATTGAGCATTCAAATGAAAACTGAAAGCTAACAGCCTTCCCAACACTCTTATACACTCATTCCTTTCCCATTCATATTTTTAAGAGCTTAAATGTAGGCTCAATTTAAAAGTCATTATTGCAGGAATTATCACAATGAAATTGTCATAATAATGATTCTTTAGTTCAGGCTCTCTTCCCCCCATTAGATCGCAATGGACATGTTAAAAAAATGCTTTCTTTTCATCAGTCACTTGCAATGTTTCTCGCTTCCAGTGTGACCCAGACATGGAGAACGTGTTAGGGATAACCTTGCCTTCACCTGCAAGGGCCTTAATTAAAATAAACGCTAAGCTAAGACTTCTGTCAAAGAGGGGAGAAGTTACAAGGGATGCAAGCAGTGGCTGATGGGCGTGTTTTTATCAGCACCTGGGCAATCTCTGCTTATTCAATGCACAGTTGACCCTCGGACAACTGCAGGAGTTAGGCGGACTGACCCCTAGGCAGTTAACAATTCACGTATAACCTTTGACTTCCTGAAAACTTAACAGCTAATGCCCTAGTTGAGTAGAAGCCTTAAGATAACATAAATGGTCACAAATGCGAATTTTGCATGTTGTATGTATTGTATATTGTATTCGTACAATAAAGTAAGCTAGAGAAAAGAAAATGTTACTAAGAAATCATGAGGAAGATAAAATACACTTACAGTACCATATGTATTTATTGAAAAAACATCCACACATGAGTAAGTGGGCCCACACTGTTCAAACCCGTGTTGCTCAGAGGTCAAGTGTATGTGGAAAAATATTGGAAGTTTGTTCACCCTCTATGTTTTTAACATTGTTTACTTAATAAAATAGTAAAAAAGAGCACTAGTGGGGCCTATTTTGGGGGCATAGATTTTCTATGGAATTAAAGGCATTAAAATACCACAATTTAAAAATCTGTGGCTCTTTAAAATTGATTAATATGACTGCTAATACCAATGCAAAGTATCTGCAGCCTGACACTCTTACCATAAAAACTGGGGGCCTCTCACACAGCCATGTCTGCGCACGACATTGTGGGTAACCTTGGCTCCGAGCCCAAATATGAGTTGAAATGGGAATGAATGTTGACAAGAACAAAGAGGAGTAACAATTGTTAAAGTTTAATGCCTCGTTATATTAATTAAAATCTTTTCATTTTCAAACCTATCAAAGAAGATAACATACATGGAATATAACTGCGCCTCTGAGGACTATATACATGTAATTTTATAAAATCTTTTAGATATAAATAGCATAGTTAAGATTAGCTTTCAGGATGTTTTGCTAGTTACAGTTGAGCTGTGATGGTTAAGTGGATAAGAAACATGAGTCATGAACATCATGTTTGAACTAGCCAAAGTAACATTAAAAATGTAAAGAATTACATCGGTAGCAGCCTGCGCAACCTCAGAAACAAACATTCTAAGTCTCTTGAAAGCAAACATGAGTAGGTTTAAGCAAAGTGAATTTACTAGAAGATACTAAGCTCATTCTGAAATGCTGGGCCATTCTTTGAGGTTTAGTTAGATTAACTGCCACTTAGTTTTAATTTAACTTTTCTTGCTCTGAGAAAGCACCCATTATGTGCATTGTCTCTGAAAATAAAAAGTCCCTGAATGTTCAGAAAAAAAAATGTCTCTATGTTTCTGAACGTTTTTATGGGCACTGACTTTGAGGGTGAGTCTTTTCCTTCGGGAGTTGGCACCAGGCCGAGGACATGGGCAGGCTTTGTAGCCGTCTGTACGTTTTTGCCTGAGGAACATAACCCGCCCAGGAGCCTGGAGCTTTGCAGGGGCGATCACAATCATTCCACCACCCCTCTGATTCCCCAGCCTTCGACAAAACCAGCTAATTTCTTAACTCTATCAACATGGGTATCATTAGTCTGCTAGCCATGGAAACAAACCCATTATTGTGTTACCATTATTACATTAATGGCCAATGTGTATTAGTAGCAATACTTTTGTGGACTGTAAGTACCATCTATGATGTCTTGTTAGTGGTGTTCAATAGTTTTGTTCTTAAACACTCAGCGAGAAAATGACCAAGTTTACCAAGCCCTTCATCTACACTTGCACTCATCACAGGTGAGGTCTGCAAATGGGATGCCTCCATGCTTGGGGCGGGGGGCGGGGCACACTGGGAAAGCCGCTCATGTCTGAACTAGAGGGAAGAAGAGTTCTGAAAAGAAAGGAGCCCTTAAAATTTGCCTATTGCTTTGCCACCACAGGGAAATCATCTGTCTCTGAGCACAGGGTTACATGCCGGGCGGGCTTGGTCTTTTCTAGCCGATTCTTGGCTCCAGTCTCTTTGTGTGTTTAAAAATAAGCATTAATTTAATGCTAGTTATGTGCTCAGCATTGATTTAAAAAATAACCAAAAGGCAGAGGGGTTTCCATCATAATAAAAGTAAGGCACCCTGTAAGAACAAACAAAATTGGTTAAAAATTATGATTATAAATATTTAAGTATTGTTCATTGTTTATTAACTAAGATACCATACACGCTTTGTACTCATCTGAGAAAGCTCAGAAGTGCTGTGGTAACAAACAGCAACCCTGTCTGAGCAGTTTGTTTCTTTTTTTTTTTTTAAGATTTTATTTATCCACTTTTAGAGAGGGAAGGGGGGGGGGGAGAGAGAGAGAGGGAGAGAGAGAGAGAGAGAGAAATATCAATGTGCAGTTGCTGGGGGTTATGGCCTGCAACCCAGACATGTACCCTGGCTGGGAATCGAACCTGGGACACTTTGGTTCCCAGCCCACGCTCAGTCCACTGAGCTATGCCAGCCAGGGCTAGCAGTTTGTTTCTTATTCATGAACAATCCAGGCAGCTCTGCGGGGCTGCAGCACCCCCGCCCCCGCCATGTTGGACCAGCCGTCCAAGGCCACGTGTCCACTGTTCAAACCAAGCCAATATGCTGGTTAATTTACCTTAAAATATATTCATTGATGATAGATTATGTAGTTCTTTACTAGGCAAACTAAGTCAATGCACTCTTTCCCACCTATAGTCAGAAATATAAAATGATCACCATGTATACAAACACATATACATCTACCTTAAAAAGTTTCTGATTTTCAAGATGATGCACTGAATACACAATTAAATAACCCCACCTCACTAACAACAGAATCAATGTGAAACATTAATTAAGATAACAGCAGATATGAAAATAGTCCATTAATAGCTAGCTGTAATAACAAAATAGAATAGCCTTTAACAAACTAGGAACTCTGAGAAATTGTCAAGATGGTGCTGGAGTGAAAAGATGCAATTCAGGGTCCACAGAAGGACTTTTCCTATGGAAAGACAATTATTAGAAAAAATTAGCAATGATAAAATGTATTGAATGAGATTTTCCCATTTAGAGAAAAGCATTGGCTTAAGCCACTGAGGTTTAGAGTGATTGATTATAGTACAGTGTTGCAATAAAAGCTTAACTAGTAAAAAAGTCAAAACCGAGTGCTTGGGGGCAAAAAAAAACACTTAGAAATGCATCAGTTGAATGGATGCTGTAGATTATAAAATAATTATTCACTTCAATACAATTCCACATTTATTGAGCACCAACATGCCATGTAAAACACTATTCACAAATGAAGTATTGCATAAATATTATTAAATAGGTCCTGCAGGAAGATTAATTTCTTGGAAAACTCATCCATCTTTTAAAAATTCCTTTGGAGAGCACATTCATGCTCATTCATGTACAGATAATAATTTTTTGGAGTATGCTGATTTTTAAAAAGCTTAAGAAGTTAGGTTTCACTATTAAGAATCTAAGTCATCATCATTTCATCCTTCTAACTGTCCAGTTTTTCAGCACTTGCATACATTGATATTTTGCAAACAGTTGATCTGAAAACACTATCGAAAATAGACCATGTGAGAAGAAGTGAACAGCTTCCAAATATAAAACAGAAGACTCAGTGCCCACGTGTGCCCCGAGTCGAGGAGGTGAGAGCTGAAGGGGGTGGGAAGGAGTTAAATGAAATATGATGGTGTCTCCTTTATGGGGTGGATCTTTAAACCTAGTTTCATGTTTGCTCCTTTTTTTAAAGATAACTTTGGTGAAGTATAATTGATATACAGTGAAGTGCACATAGTTAATGTGTACAGTTTGATACGTTTTGACACGTGAACAGCGTACCCATGAAGCCATCACCACAGTGAAGAGAGAGAACCTCCATCGTCTCCACCACTTCCTTCTGCCCACCTGTAATCCCCTGGCCACCCTGTTCACTCGTGGTGAAATTAAGTTTTCAGGTCTGTTGTCAGGCCTGTGACTTGGTAGGCTCCCAATAAATTTGGCTGAAAAAAACCTAATTCTAGGGAACACTGTGCTTTCTTACTTGCATCTTTATCAGAAATATCTATCCCAGTGTGTTTCAGGCATGCAAGTAGTTACGGTTATAATAGTATTATTATTATCTCTTTTATATAAAAGGGGAGACAAGGGGTTAGAGAGATCATGGAAATTCTCTGAACTATATTATTCTGAAATTCAAATCCAGGACCTCATAAAAGTTTGAAGCTGCTTGTGAAATACCTGTTGAATGAATGACTAAAAGGGCAGGAAAAACTCTGTGAGCCCCGCCCCCCAACCCCACACAGTTGTAAACTCCTTAAGACCAGGAATTATGGTTTTCATATAAATTTTGCTGTTAAATAATCTTTATAAAAAGTAGAAATAAAAGCATAATGTTTGTATCCCTAGACTCTAGTCTGTGATTTTTATATAGTCAGTGCTCAGTGTTACCTGAAACTAAAGCAATTCCTATGAAAAAAATGAAGTGTCATAACAATCTAGATTGTTCAAATACTCTTCAGTTCAGTTTCCTCAACCAGATAAGTCACTCAGAAATATTTATTTCCTTTTGTTTTTATTGAATTTATTAGGGTGACATTGGGTAATAAAACCATGCAGGTTTCAGGTGTACTAAATAAAACTTCATTATGGGCTTATACACTTTTACCATAACATATCATCTGCACATTGCATTGTGGGCTCACCACCCCTAGTCAAGTCTCTTTCTGCCACCATTATTCACCCCCCCACTCCCGTGTCCTCTTCCACCTCCCTCCAAACCCCTTTCTCTCTGGCAATCACTACTCTGTTGTCTGTGCATGTGAATTTTTTTTTTGCTAAATCCTTTTTATCTTTTCACCCAACAGCCTCCCAACATCCCCTCCCCTCTGACAACTGTCAGTCTGTGTTATGATTCTATTTCTATTTTTTTAGTTTATTTTGTTCATTAGGTTCCATATAGAAGTGAAATCATATCGTATTTGTCTGTCTCTGACTGGCTTATTTTGCTTATCATAACACTCTCCAGGTCCATCCACATTGTCGCATAAGGTAAGATTTCTTTCTTTTTCACGACTGAGTAGTATTCCATTGTGTAAATGTTCACAACCTTTTTATCCACTCATCTGCTGATGAACCCTTGGGCTGCATTCAAATCTTGACTATTGTAAATAATGCTGCAGTGAACATAGGGGTGCATATATTCTTTTGAATTAATGTTTTGGGGTTCTTTGGATATATTCCCAGAAGTGGAATCACTAGGTCATAAGCCAGTTTCATTTCTAATTTTTGGAGGAAACTCCATACCGTTTTCTGCAGTGGCTGCACCAATCTGCATTCCCACCAACAGTGCACAAGGGTTCCATTTCTCCACATCCTTGCTAACTTGTTATTTGTTGACTTATTGATGACAGCCATTCTGACAGGTGTGAGTTGAATCTTATTTTGGTTTTAATTTGCATTTCTCCAATGATGGATGTTGTTATCTTTTCATATGTTTGCTAGCCATCTATATGTCCTCTTTGGAGAAATGTCTGTTCAGGTCCTTTGCCCATTTTTAGTTGGATTATTTGTTTGTTTTTTGGTGTTGAATTGTATACATTCTTTATACATTTTGGCAATTAACCCCTTATCAGATGTATCAGCAAATATGTTCTCCCATTCAGTGGGTTGTCTTTTCATTTTGTGGATCATTTCCTTTCTTAAACTTTGGGTGGGAGAGGAGATACTCTTCACAGAGATGTTCCCTCAGTCCTTGTATTTCAGCTTCCTACCCACTCGACACTTTCCACAGGACCTCATGTCTCCGGAGAACCAGTCACTCTCCTCTGTGTCCCTGTGCAGGGACTGTCCTCCACTCTGATGAGGCAGTTAACACACTTTCCCCTTCCTGACTTCAGAATATCGATTGTACCTTTCTCTTGCTATTGTCCTTATGGGTTAATGCCTTTCTAATTCCTTCAAGATATGCATTGGAACAGACCCACAAACAGGGAAGGGATTTGAATGCCTAATACCAAGAAGATGACTAATATTTACCACATTTTACAGGTGGAGAAACGCAAGAGAATGAGCTCTTATTAATTGTGGTATCTTCATTCTGATCATGTGCTCTTTTATCAGTTCTTTTCAAACATTTCCTCTCTCAAGACTCCCACCAAATATGTGACTGTAAAAATAAGTTGTTTATAATTCATATAAAATAAGCTGGGTAGTTCTAACAAAAGCATATATTTTATATAAAGTGTGTGGGGATTTTCTTCTATTCACCCAATCTCTGGTAGTAATGAAAGCTGTAGCTAAAAATTCCACAAAGTAGGAAGCTACTTAGTGGTTACGGCATTGATGAATTTCAGGAGGTATCACGTGGCTACGGTACTCAGAATTTTCATGTCATTTTGGAAAGAGAACATTTAAATACATACTAGAAATATATTAAAACTTCATTATGGGCTTATAAACTTTTACCATGTTGATGATAAAAACAGATTAGATCATGTTTCATGTATAATTAGATCATGTAATTATAATGTAAGATTATTCCTTTTTTAAAAAGATTTTAGTTATGTATTTATTTTTTAGAAGGAGGGGATGGGAGGGAGGGAGAAAGAGAGAGAGAGAAACATCAATGTGTGGCTGCTTCTTGAGCGCCCCCTCCTGGGGACCTGGCCTGCAACCCAGGCAGGTGCCCTGACTGGGAATTGAACAGCAACACTTTGCTTCGCAGTCTGGCGCTCAATCCACTGAGCCACACCAGCCAGGGCATGTAAGATTATTTCTTAAGACAGCATTATTTTTAAAAATATAGTTTAAAAAGTGTAATCATTTGGCATGGTATTCTTTGCTATCACTAAATCTTCATTTAGTAATTGTTATCTTTGAAAATTATATTTTAACATTATATATGGTCAAATATATGGCAATATCATCTCCCAAATTATACCTTAAAAAAAGGTGTTTATCTTATATTGGTATCATTATAGATTTCTTATCAGGGAACAGTAACATAATTACTTTAATTTGATCAAAAACTATTTTTGGTAAAGACATATTTGCCTGAAATTATACCAATCCATGTTAGTTTGAATGCTTGAGAAATGGCCTGAAAAATGGCCAAAGGCAGGCAAAGGAAAGTACAAAAGAATCATCCCTCAGCTACATGACAGGACAATTTGAAGTGTTTGCAGTTAAAAGGTAACAGAAGTTGTGAACAAGAACACCGTTTTTTTCTAACATATTTTGGGAAAATGAAGGAATCATCATATATTCATTTATTTTTACATGGTAGGCATATATGACATTTTATTTTGTAGCTCACTATACAGCTAGCATTAAGCAAATATATGTAAATACATGTGCTTGTATATGGCTGTACTTAGGTTTGCACATACAGTTATATATGTTGATGTGATTGTATTTATGTGTATGTGTTTTATTACATTCTTTCCTCTCTGCTCAGCTTTTAATGAATTTATTTCTCCTTAATCAACTTGATATATTGATTAAACAATTTTGTAATTGCAATTATGTCCATAATTATACTTACGGCATTTTTGTTGTTATTTATAAAGGGGCCTCACACTTCATAGACAGAGTAATGACTTACCCTCCCCTCTGGCTTCTTTGCAAGTCACAGCTTGCACAAAGGCTATGCACAAACATTACTCATGAAAGGATCTGGTCCCTTCCCATAGAATAGTTTTTTAACTTAGAAAGAAAAAATTAGACTTAGTTACAATAATTTCCATGTGGGGTGACAGTTTGATTTTATTTCACATTCTAAGAATCCGAGGCAAAATGAAGTTAGAAGTTGGAGGATAAGACTTCATCACAGAGTGGGTGCCCTACGTACAATTATGTGAACAAGTCTACTCCAATGCCTAGTGTTGGTCTTCATGTGTAACCCATTGAAAGTAATTTGCTGGTGAAGCTAGATGTTGGAGGATAAGACCTCATCACAGAGTAGGTGCCCTATGTACAATTATGTGAACAAGTCTACTCTGATGCCTAGAGTAGGTCTTGATATGTAACCCATTGAAAGTGATTTGCTGGTATAAATTCACTGAAGCCTATACATTTCTTGAAGTGACATCTTTAAAAGTAGTTACTAAAACCAGCATGACTTGGAAGCCCAGTCCTGTGACTTTGAGTCATGCTGTAGGGTTTCCTCAAACTGGGGAGGGGTTGATATTTATTTGTGATTACAGGACCTTCATATGAACTGAACACCAACAGTGGGTGGAGGCACACCCCTGCATAATTACCTGACCAAGCCTTCCCGGCCATCCCAGGAGAAGGGAGAGTTAGGAAACCTCTGATCTCATCAGTGTGAGTTTCAAGTAGGGAGGCGAGATGGCAATTTTGAAGAGAATTTTGAAGGATGAGAAGCAATTAAGTCTGTGGCTCATGTCACAAAGGGCAGGAGAGAAGACACCAAATCTATGTGTTGTTAAAAGTTTCAGAATGCTCATTTTCTCTTAGAGCACCTTATGGTTTTCCTTCATGTTTCTGCTTTACCTGCTGGGAGCCTAGCATAGTATCAGGCACCTGCCACTCAATATATGCTTGTCGTGTAAACAAGTGAGTGTGCAAGCCTCTTAAATCTGCCTTTAGTCTATACCCCAAATTCACATGTTCACTGCTTATAAGTTATTATGCAAAAAATATATGCAAGTACTTTAATAAGTTGTAGTGTTTTCACTATTGAACAAATACCTTTTATTTTTTCTATGTATGTTTTTAAACTAATATTAGTTTTATTTTTTAAGGTAACACATGTCATAGTCTATGATGGTGTTTCATAGTTTATGATGGTGTTAAATTTGTAATAAACTAGTGTAGATTTCCTCCTAAGTCCTAATCCTTACAGAAAAACATTAGACTATTTTAGCACTTTTCTACGGTACTTATCTATATATTTATAAATGGTTTGCTTATCCTGCTATTTCTTTATTTAGCAATTTTAAGCATTATTTATCGATTCTGTTATAATAGTTGAGGATTTAGTTGTATTACACACACACGCTTGTATATGCAGACTGTCTTTCCTTTTTCTTTAAAGGTTTTTTCAATTGATTTGAAGAAGGGAAAAAGAAACATCAATTTTTGTTGTTCTACTTATTTGTGCATTCATTGTCTGATTCTTGCATATGCCCGAACCAGAGACCAAACCTGTAACCCTGGCCTGTGGGAAGGCCGCTCTCCCCAACCGAGCTACTGGGGCAGGGCCTGTCTTTCCTCATCCCCACCCTCTACATATTGTTATATCATAATTTGTGGCTATTCTCCTGTCAGTGTCCCCATTATTCTGATTACGTCCACTTCTTAGCAATGTGGTATGTTTTCATTACGTTTCTTTTCTCTCATTGCCTTTTGTTTTTGGGGGGGAGTTAGTACAATGACACCCTCCCCCCGACCATGGGCTCAGTACCCTCTGTACCTACCGTAAACGATTCACGAATGCCCCCACCCAAATGACATTTCAAGTCGTACCAGTCGGAATAGTCTAACTGCTGTAACAAACAACCCGGAAAATCTCCGTGAGTGTATGTGGTGGCAGTTTATTTCTTCCTCGTGTCACAGTCTAACGTGTGGCCGCTAGGGTTTGTGCGCCCACAGTCACTCAGACTCACTGACTTCTTTCCTCTGGGGCTTTAATGTCTTCTAGGGCCACAGAGCTCCTCAAGGAGTCTTTGCGTCTGGATTTTAATAAGAAAAGAGGAAAGGCATGGAGGATCTCATAGGTCATTTTATGGGAATGGCCTGGAAGTGGGAGCCACCACTGTGACGCACACACTACCAACCAGCACTCAGTTGCACGCCTTCCTCCCTACACGGGCTAAGAGAGGAAACACAGTGGGGTACCTAGGAAAAGGAGAACATCGACCTGGGCGATCACTTCCAGTCTCCACTGCACACGCTTTTATCAGTGGGTTAAATGGACGTGTACGTGAAATAATTTTCTTTCCTGTTTATTTCCTGGAGGCCTTCCTACTGTAATTCGTCCTTCTGCTTCTCGCTAGGCCTGCTAGTTGTTGCTCAGGAGACTTCACCTCATTGCCTTCTCCATTGGTTCTGCATTTCCTGAGCTCCCTCTTTTCCTCTTTCTTGACTTGTAAGTTTGTCTGGGGGATCCTTCTTTAAAAAATGGTATGACAAGTATATGTTTGAATCCTTGTGTGTCTGAACATGTCTTTTATCACACTTGGCTAACGTTTGGTCTGGGTATACAATTCTAAGTTCAAAGGAATTTCATTTTTTTTAAAGATTTTATTTATTTATTTTTAGAGAGGGAGGGGAGGGAGAAAGAGAGAGAGAGAAACATCAATGTGCGGTTGCTGGGGGCCGTGGCCAGCAACCCAGGCATGTACCCTGACTGGGAATCGAACCTGCGACACTGTGGTTCGCAGCCCGCGCTCAATCCACTGAGCTATGCCAGCCAGGGCGGAATTTCATTTTTAAAATGTGAAGACGTTTACAGAATCTTCTCAATCCATTATTGCTCTTGATAAATCTAATGCAATTTTCATTCTTTTCCTTTACATGTGATCTGCTCTGTGTTTCCGGAAGATGTTTTAGATTGTTCTCTTTATTCCTGGGCTTCTAATAGTTCAGAGTGATATATATTGGTGTGTTTAATTAATTAACTAATTAATTAAAAATTATATTCTCCTGGCCTTTAGGGGAACATTTGATCCCAAACAGTCAAAGATCCTTCACTTCTGGAGTGGATTTTGCATTATTTATTTAATTATTTTTTCATCCATTTCTGCATAAAAATTGAAGTTTCTTTTTTGGAATTCTCTGAAATTTCCATTAGTTAGAAACTTTTTCCTTTTTCTCCAAATTTTTATGTCTGTATCTTTTTGTTCTATTTTCCTGGAGATGTTCTCAACTTGTAACCCATCTGTCAATTATTGAATATTTAAAATGGTGAGAATATTTTCAATTTCAAGAGGTTTTTCTCTGTCGTATATATAAATTTCATTTAATTCATTTTCTGTAGAAGCCAAGCAAAAATACATGTGTTTTATTCATCTTGTTAAACCACAAATTAACCTAGTTTATATTTTCCAGATAATAAACCTCCGGTCTCCTGGAGGCTGGGTTAAACAGATGGACGAAGTTACAGTTGGTTGAGTGCACGGTCGTGGGGAAGGAAACTTGGGGTCCAAGCTTTCTGCAAGCAGACATCTAACCAACCCCTGTGTTCACCCCACCAGCTGGCCCACTTCACTGGTGCCTCTCAGCGTTAAACAGGGAGAAATGTCGTGCGTCTTATCCATAACCCTTCCTACAGGGGTGCGGCGGATTAACCCAGGCCTCTGTCTGACTTAGGCTCCTCCCACCATCTATTGCAGTTTATTTTGTCACTTTATTTCTCCTCTCCCTTTTATTTGCCTTTAGGATTCAATGACATTTAAAATCCTCATTTATTCTCATGTTAGAGGTTTAGGGAAGGGGAGCTGAAACACATGTGATCAACTTGCCATTTTCCACTAGAAACCTCCCATCTACATGTATATTTGTTGACCTCAGTCCTATATGTACTGAATGGTAAACCTACTGACAAAAATTGTATCTCTTCAATTTGTGCTCCATAAACTCCAGGTACGGGAAGGCATTTGTTTTTTGTTATGTCACATGATGCATCACGGGGCTTTTCCTCAGCTCTGCCTCTGTTCCAAGGGTCCTCCATGAAGTGGCCCCAAATCACTGCCTCGGGCCCTCCCACTGCCCTCTCCTCCTCGGCACCCCTCTTCCCAGAGGAAGGGCAGGCTCCCTGCTCTGCGGTAGCTCTGCAGCATCGCTGTGTAACACCAGGGTCTCTGAGCCTCGGAACCTGCAGGGCAGGACTTACATGACAAGTGACTGCAGGAGAGTCGATCCTGCAAGAGTTGACCCTGCGAGGCAGCTGACGCACTTACCTAGGGGAGGCTGACAAGGAGAGCAGGCCCGGAATGTGCTAGACTTCCTCCCAGCGGGAACGTTTCCTAGGGGTAACAGGGAGGCAGCACTGTGCTGCGCCCACCCCGGGCCTGGCCAGTCAGGACCCAGCAGAGCCGAGCTCTCGGTCCATGGACCTTCCTGATTCCCGGCACTTGTGTTGGGACTGTCTCAGCCTCAGTTTCCTCATTCTTAGAATGGGGACAATCAACATAGTAGGGGCCTTTCCTGTTTCAAAGCAATGCTGTGAAGGTCAAATGAAATGACATATGGAAAGGGTGTAGGAACCTGCACTGCATATGAGAAATACTAGCTGTTTGGATTAATGTGAGTAAACACGTGACCTAGGTGAAGACTACAGATTATTATTGTATGGCACAGGGAGTTGTTTTAAATTAATGTGCTACGTAATGTAGAAAAGGTTCAAGTTTGTTATGTTCAGTCTTTTATCTCTTCCCAGGCCGGTAGACACACACTTGTTACATGCTTAGATATTGCCCATGGATGCAGAATGGGCCTATCACAAACATAGACCTCAGTACACCTGTTTTGAAAATCTACGGCCTGAGCATCCTGCACTTTATCCTGGTAGATCAGAATAGTTTCTCTGTAGTGGGCCTTGCTTCGGGAGAATGAAGTAGGTAAGTGCTACTAGAGTCATAAACTTAGCCAGCACATAGAATCACGATGCACTTCACCGACATAAACTCATTTACCCACAGTAGCCCTAGGAAGGCATTTTCTTATACCCATTTTCAAGATAAGAACATCGAGGCACAGAAAATAGAACTTCTTCCATGTTTCCCTAATAGAGTAGACAGATTCCTGGGGGATCGAGTGTTTTCTTCAACACTCCCCTTCTCCACTCTTTTGCTACTACTGCTTGTGTTTCGTTCTGGTTTGGGGGTCTTCTCCTACCCCCTTCCTGCAGCCCTTCTCCCAGAGACGCTTCCCAGCTGATCCTCCCAGGCGCCCTGTCAAACGATGAAAATTGAAGCAGTCATTGCTCACTGTTCACCAACGTGAGTGCAAGCAACAGGTTTGGAACTTGAATTTCACACAGAGGACTAAACCAGCTGCTACCAAGTGCAGACGACCTTGGATTCTCAGGGATCTCAGTCTGTCTGAAACATGATCCCAAGAGAGCCAGCCAGGATCTCTCTTGGGACGAATCCCAAATGTCTAGAACAGGGTGTGGTGCATAGTAGGCTCTTGATATTTGTTCAGGGAAGCGTGTCTTCCTGGTTTCGTTTGCTCTAATCGGACCTCTACTTACTAACCTACTGATCTCCGAAGTGACTAGGAGGCAAAGTGAGCCTGGTGCATACTGACTATCGTATTGGTATTTACAGATGCTAACTTTTAAAACGAATTTGGAACTGCCCTTCCATGTCCCGAGGCCTTTCTCTGTTCTCCACGGGCAATTCCTCCCTCTCTGTACTTAATGAGACATCCTGGGGTGGGCGGGGGGAATGCAAAACGTTGGAAGCCGTTCTCACAGTGCCCTGGGCTCTTTCAATAAGATAGAAAAAAAAAAAAAACAGGGAAAAATAAAGGAATAAAAATGAGCTGCTGCCAGGGTTTGAAGCTCCGCAGAGGGGAACTGAACCAGGAGCCCTGCACCTCTGAGTCACCGCCGAGTGGGCCCGAGGTGAGCTCCGCACATCCACATCCGCGTTGGGGCTGGAGACACGCCTTCCTCTCACTCTCACGCTCCAGATCCAGGCGGCAGTGCGCGCTCAGGGGTGGTGCTCCGGTCCTGCCACTCGCCGTCCCGACAGGCAGGGGCCGGGAGCGAGCCTGAGCCACAGGTTGGGAACGTGAAGAGCTGTCCCCGCGATGGTCGCCCTGTAGAGCAGATCCGGTGTGCCTGCTGCTGGCGTGGAAGCTCAGGAGTTCCAGGGCTTGGGGACCGGGAGGGCAGCCTCTGAAACCTGACACCCAGCCCTCGCGCAAAGGAAACTTCGCAGGCTGGTGAGTTGGGGAAGCCGGGCTGTTATTGCTGGAACGTGTTCCCACCCACTCAGGGTATTCTCTGCGGCTGGCCTTGCAAAAGGAAGTGAGACGTGGACGAGCAGCGGCAGGCCGGCAGAGGCGAGGGGAGCCCGGCTGTGTGTGTGTGTGTGTGAGCGTCTCAGAGCCGCAGCTCCAGCCCAAATCCCGGTCGGAGTCCCCCGTGCGCGAGGGTGGCATCAGAGGGCTAGCTGGCTGCCTTTTAGTATTTGCATTTCGAACAGCTGGTTGGGATAAAAAACTGGGCACTGGGAGAGCAGTTTCCTTCCATTGGTATCTCAAGCAACAACCTAATAATAATAATAAGTAATAGTAATAATTAGTAATAACAATAATAGACAAGCTGTTCAGAGTTTCATTTGAGGAGGAGTAATTTAGTGAGGCACGCCAAGCAAGTGACTGGACATTCCTTTGCACTTCCTCAGGTGAAATAACCTGCAAAGAAATCAAAAGTAATTTGTGTCTTCCAATGTTTTGCTCAGTTTCTTCCCCTCAAATTCTGATCCAAGTGTTGCACCTCCTAGAGGGTGAGCGAGTTTGATTGTTCAAGTGGTAACACGGTAGGAGCTTCCAATAGTTTCCCACCCAATACAACATCATTAACTGAAAACTGTTGAAGCAGGTGAAATGTATAGTTAGCTAGCTACAGATAGGGGCTGCCTTCCTAGGAAAAATGTATGTTGGCTATACTCACATACCTATAACATGTTTACTACTAAATTTTAATTTCAAGATCTAAATTTAAGGGTATAAGATTCCAGTTGTTTAAATGGTTAAATTAAGCCCAAATGAATAACATGTCATTTCAGGAGTAGCAACAAAATTATTATTTAACATAATAATAACTATGAATTTTGACTTAGTTATGTTTAAAAGAAAAATGTGTGCTGGTTTTAAC
This sequence comes from Phyllostomus discolor, assembly GCF_004126475.2. Classification (NCBI taxonomy): domain Eukaryota; kingdom Metazoa; phylum Chordata; class Mammalia; order Chiroptera; family Phyllostomidae; genus Phyllostomus; species Phyllostomus discolor. The sequence goes on along the minus strand of NC_040911.2, from coordinate 13,820,202 downwards.
AGTTACATTGATGCATATTTGAATATATATACAAATATATATTCAAATATATATTCATATATATATATATATATATGGTTGTCTATTTCTAAGTTTGAAAAGTTAACAGAAAGTTTGACTTCAGTATTATAGCCTCAGGTATTTAAGCTTATTGACTTTTCAAGTTCCTATCAAGTCCAAATTGTAATATGACGTGAGAGCCATGTTCCATAAATGTTTTTCATAATTTCATAGCATAATCCTCTACCCAGATGGGATCAGTCCTTCTTGAAGGCAAGAGGGGATTCTTATGGATGACCAAACAAGGGTATTCTTGACAGACAGTTTGCTATTAATCAGGCTTTCCTGCTTAAGAACTAACTACAGCCTCCCATAAAATGTTACCATCCTCGCTTTCAAAATGAAAATGAAACATTGCAGATGAACTGGATGGGCCTGTTCTCACAGTTGCCAAGAAGGTGTAAAGGGAATCTGTCAGATGTACGCCAACCACAGCCCTCTCATAGGCCACTCCTGGCACAGGATTCTGCATCTGACCTGATGGGGAAGTTTCCCCTAGGAGAGTCCATCAGCTCAGCTCCTCGGCGCACCAGCTTGTACTAAAATTATCTGCTGGTGTCTGGCTTGCTTTTCGCGTATTTCACCACTCTTCTGGAAAAGTGGAACTCATCCAAAGCCCCAGGTGTTTCCGAACAGAAATCTGCTCTTTTCCCACCTCTGGGAAATTTTGGACTGGTTATTTTATTTATTTTACTTTTTTTTATTTTCAGATCAGCAGAACATGAAACATAGAGCAACTAGTCACATAAAACTGAGCTCACAGTGAACCCAGCACCGTGAGCTGATTCATTCATCAAGAAGGGTTAACCAATAGTTCATCTCCTGAGCAAGTAATTGTAATGTTCAGATGCAGGGACGCAATTATAGTAAAAACAGGACAAACAAATTGTTTTCCATGACGAATATGTCACTTTTGAGAGATGGCAGCTAAAAGGAAATGATTTTTTACTCATTATTAGGTGTATAGAGAGCTGAAGTTTATTATATAGTTGTAGGAAGTAGGAATATCACTAAGGGCAATAAAACCCTATTGTGAGCCTCATAAATGGAGTTGAGGGTATTACTTTGTTTCATGCACTTTGCAGTCATTATTTATGTTCTCTAAATATTAAGCTTTTCTCACAAGCCCTCCTTACATGAAGAAAACCAGTCCAGAGTGCTGATAATGAGAATAAAACTCTGCTTAGCACATAGCTAAGAAGTGTCTCTAATTAAACACCTACATCAATCAATAAATGAGTAATTATGTAAGCTTCAGTGCAGTCAAAATATTTAAAGTGTAATTGGGAGCATGACCTGGGAGAGGGGGGAGGGAGGGTACGTGGGATTCAGTGGTCAGGGAGAGTGTCCGGGAAGCCCATCTGTTTAACAGCCCCGTGGCCTCACTGAAGAGAAGGTATTATGAGGTGACCAGAGTAGACCAGAGAGCAGTCAGGAGGCAATTGCAGCAGACCAGAAATGACAGTGACGTAAAAACAAGAGGAAGCAATGTTCTCCTAGAGGGAAGTGGATAGTCAGGCAGTATTTGAAGGCAGAGCTGATAGGATTTGCTGACTAATTGGATAAGGGGTGGGAATGAAGGAAAGAAAGAACCAAAATGATCATCAGGTTTTTTAGTGAAGATACTGGGTAGGTGGTAAAGCCATTTCCTAAGATGGATAAAGCTAGCAGAAAAGCGGCTTTGAAAGGAAAATGAAGACTTCCTTTCCAGCCCTTTGAGGTATTTTTAGGTGTCCAAGTGGGAAGGCCAAATTGGGCGTTTGGTTGTAAGAATCTGGAGTGCTGGGAGGAAGTCACAGGCGAATAGAGACAATTGGGAATCCAGTGTCCATAGATGCTATTCAGAGCCATGGCCTTGAGGACATCACCTGGAGAGACAGTAGAAAGAGAGAGGGAGAAAAGTAGAGCCCTAAGGGCCAAGCTCTGGCTTTTCTAACATTGAGAGACTTTGCATGGAAGGAGCCAGTAAAACGTCAGCATCGTGGGAGGTAAACCAGGACAAAGTGTTGTCTTGGAGTCCAAGCCAGGAAGCATTCCCCCCCCCCCCAAAAGGGAAAGGGCGGTTGTGTCAGATGTTGCTAGGACGATGAGTGAGATGAGGACAGGAAGAGGTATTGCAGGTGGCAATTTGGAGTCATTGGCAGGTTTGATAGGAGATGGAGTTCTTAAAAATAAGGAGTTCACGTGAACTGATTAAAAAATCTGGAGACAGCATTTCACATTATCCCAAGAGACATATACCACTGGGGAAATTCATGATATGATATAGGGACTTTAATAAAATCAATTTTTAACATGGCTTGTAGAATGAGTGAACAAAGGAATGCATAATGAGAAATACTTACAAAGGTGTTCGAAGAGCTGTAAGCACAGGGTGAGGAAGACTACAGCCCAGAGTTGGCTGAAACTTGGAAAAATGCTAAGGACAGCCAAGAATTCTCCTAGTGTCATTTAGAGCAAAGCAGTGAGTAAGGAAGTTAGTGGGTGTGAGAGAAAGTGTTATCACTCAGTGTCTATTACTTCCTTCTTCTTTCTAATGAAAAGAAATAGTGTTCCGAACCAGGAAGGATAAGACAACACTGAAAGAAAGTTCAAGTTAAGGAAAGAAGAGAAGTTGCTGTGACTGGGAGCAACTTCTTTAAATGGAAAGCAGGAGGGGCGGGGGCAGTGACGAGGGCCCGTCTGCAGAGACGGTGTCTCAGCTGAGACCTGAAGGATGTCTGGGGGCCAGTCAGGTGGACAGCGGGGAGAGAACAGTCCAGACAGAGCAAAAGCACCTGCCAAGTTCCTGACCTGGGAAGGATCTCGGTGCACTCGGGGAGCTGGCAGAAGAGTTCAGAGAGGGGAAGCCAGGCCGGAGAGGGGCCCAAAATGAGGCCGGAGAGACCACGTGGGAAGCCGTGGCAGGGACTGGGTGAGGCCACAGCTGACCAAGCGCAGCGTCCCCAGCTGTGGTTGTTGTAGGGACGGGGCTGGTGCTGGGAAAAGTTGCTCAAAATGCCCTTCCAGCTGTCTTCCATCACTGTGATCCTACAAATACAGGCACGCAATCCGTTTGATGTTTGATGGGTATTCTGGACCACAAATTAAGAGATAGTAGTGAAAGTGTAGTTAATACAGTTGTAAAAATAATAACATAACAGATCAAAGTAAATTAAGTTGTAGTTGCCACATAAGCCAAATGTCTAATACACAGAAATTCAGGAAGAGACTACTTTTCTTAGTAGGTGACACTATAGTCAGGGATATTAAGGCTCACCCACATAATTTTGGGAATAGTTTCAGAGAAGGTGGATTAGATGTCATAAATTAGTGAGTTTTACCTCAAAACATTAAGAAGTCCATTGCTAATATGATACTGTTAGTGCTGAGTAATACAGCTGTGAGTATGGCATTTAGTTTCCATAAAGCTTGATTTTCTCCTGTGTGCAAGAAAAAAATGCTGATTATCTCAATATCCCTGTTGTCCAGCTTTAAACCGGGTAACTTACAATTTTTTTACATGTTTAGTTTCTTTCTTCTTTTTATTTGTCTCTTTCCTCTCTTCCTTCCCTTTATGTACCGATTTACCCATTTAGGTCGGTAAGTAGATAGATATATGGATAGAGAGATATCTGTGGGTATTGATATGTATGTGTATATACACGCATATATGTACCCGCTCACAAAGGAAAAAGAGAGAAATACAATACTATATAGATGGTAAAAGAGGAACATTTTTATTTTAAAAGGCTTAAGGAAAAAGTACACAAGATTTTAGTGTTCTTTCTGTAACACACACATTTATTTTTACGGTAATCTTGGGGTCAACCCAGTAGGCTTTCTTCTTGCGTCTCTCTTTTACTTGCTCAGAAAAATGAAACTGTGTCTTCGACCTGGCCTGAGAGATACACCAGAACAAAACTAATTAGAAAAACCAAAATTTGCTTTGTATTCTATTTGTCCAATCTAACTTAGGCAAGAACCTTGCAGCCTAAGCTTTGTTAAAAAGGTTATTCAGTTCTTATGGTCTATTCTTCAAAATATGCTTTTGTCATGAACAAGTATACTGTTGATAAATGTTTTTGGACATGTCAAAATATTGAAAATGTAGGACAAAATTAGATTTTCCAGGAGGAAAAGAAAAACTAGGAATCTCTTAGTACTTAAAACAAATGGAAACCTTCTCCAAGATCAAGAGCTTCTGAGTATTGACTCAGGTGTCTGCTTGGACTGACTTGAGCCTGTGAATGTTTTCTCCCCAGTGCTGGGAAGTGCGGGAGCATTTGCTTATTGTTTCATTTCTTGGTGAACCTGTTTGCTAATTTCTTATTTCCTTGAGTAAAATAAAGCTAGTTACCACAACTAACTATGCAGAACCTGTTATTCCTAGCCTCTGTTCCTATCCTGTCCCAATTCCATCTTTGACTTTAATCTTTCTAAGGTCAGCAAACCTGTTATCAAGTGTTGCCTTTCAGGGTTTGGAGGTAAGAGCTTCTATTAGAAACAGTACAGAAGACTGTAACAATACCTTAGCAAAAATGCTTGAATGGAAATACTCAAATATCCGTAACTAAGGGTTAGTCCATAATGAAACAGGCATAAATAAATAGAACATCATATGAGAAAGACCAATTCTTCAGCCTTCAGCTGGAAACAGGTGCTGGTTGGTGAAGACTGTAGTAGTGATCTATTGGAATGAGCAATCTGGATTTTGCTTTTCTCTCTGGACCACACTAGATTGTCATCAGGTGCTAGTTGCTTTGAAATGGACCTACAAGGTCTCCCCATATCTCCCTTGTTAGGTTTTAATTGTTCACTTACCTCCTGGAGAAACCAAGCAAACAAAGTAGAATGCATAACTCAGTAGCACTGCTCCTGGACACCTCCTTAATCAAGGTGTGCTCTGCACTCCCCAGCAATGTCCATGCTTGATGAGAATTCATTCTGCTTGAGATTACAGAGGGTATCCCTGGGTAAAGGTGAGGGCTTGATGAAACATGAAAGCTGAGGACCCCTGTCTGGCTTTTTTCCCCTCTAATAGCAAAAGTGAACACCAACCTGCGGGCTTGGTATCCTCTGCAGACTCGGAGAAAACCTGGTGCGCACATGTTCCGTGGCCAGCTGTAACGATGTCTTTGAGTTCTACGTTGTGGTTTTTCTCTGCAAAACAACTATAGGATAATGACTAAGTTGCTGTGAAGATGAATTTTCCTTGAATTATAATGTTCTTCTTCCTGGTGCCCCACCGTTTTTGTAATCAAGTGTGGTTTTCATGGTTCTGACCACCCATGGTTTTTCACTCTCTGAAAGTATAATTTGAATGTTAAAGTAGACTTATGATAGGAACCAGACATGAGATTTGTGTCCTTTAGTTCATGGAAGGTGTTGGCTTAGGGTGAGAGTGAAACAGAGCCTCGAGGTACAGTGTAATTACTCTCGAGTAGTAATGTTGATTCTTCAAGTCACGACAGTAAATATTTACAAATCTACAGGCATAGGCATCCAACTAACTCAAAAGAGTTAGGGAATAATTCAAAATCATAAATGTCAACAAGGGAATAATTCAAAATCATAAATGTCAACTCTATATTTAAAGAAAGATGAAGTGTTTGCATCATCGTATTTCATAACCAGGACTCACATGTTTTATTTGTCTTACTTTTCAGGAACCGAGTTTTCTAAAATTGTGTAGAACTTGGAATAGGAGGCTTAAAGAAATAGTTCAAAACTGTCTTTCCTACCATTGACATGTTATTCTGCATGGTCTCTTGATCCAAAAGATAAAAATAAGAAACCCAAGAATTATTGGTATCCGTTGGAGAGCACAAATTCTACTTGGATAGCATCAGATTTAGAGAAAATGTCAAGTTAGTTATGTGGAAGTTGACAGTGTTATTTAATTACAATAAAAGATTTGCTCATCATATTAAAACTCATAATAACAATGTGGTCTCTGGTATAATTTTATATAGCTGAATTTTTATTAAAAATTCTTGCCCCGGCTGGCGTAGCTCAGTGGATTGAGTGCGGGCTGTGAACCAAAGCATCGCAGGTTCAATTCCCAGTCAGGGCACACGCCTGGGTTGCAGGCCACGGCCCCCAGCAACCACACATTAATGTTTCTCTCTCTCTCTCCCTCTCTCTCTCTTTTTCTCCCTCCCTTCCCTCTCTAAAAATAAATAAATAAAATCTTTAAAAAAATTCTTAAAGTACCTTTTATGTATCCGCATCATAGTTGGTATTTGGATTCCATAGATGAATAAGACATAGTTCCTGATCTCAGGGGACCTAACATCTGGTGTGGTAGAGAGAATCCATGAGCAGATAATTTCAGTGAAAACTGGTAAAGTGGGTGGTTGTAATGCAGTATTGTGATAATAAAGAGGAAGATCAATTTAAGGGGGTTACAACTGTGAAGAGGTCAGTTAGAAGTAGATAATAAAAAAGGCCTGAAATTAGGTCAGAGATTATAACATTAGAGAAGAAAAGTCAGATTAGAGAAATTGATGAGTGACATTGATCCGCTATTAGGAGAAAGGAGAAATGTTTATAAAGTCTCAATTGTTAGTTTAGGAAGCAATAGATGAATGAATAGTGGTCCCCAAAATTGAAATGAGGTATGACAGTGCTGAAGCATGTTGAGGGGGAAGACATACTGCATTTGGGGTACCCGTGGTCATTCACTTGGATTTGTGCAGAAAAATGGCTTCAAGCATCTAAGCCTCCTAAGAGAGGTCAGGCTGGTGATACTGACGGGGAGTGTTGGAATGCGGGTAATCACTAAAATTCACAAGAACTAAAGCCATCTCTGGGGAGCCCTGGGAACAGGGAGGAATATAGCCACAATATAGATGTCATTATTTTTTCTTTTCTGTAAGCACTGATCTGCTTTGGCTAATAATGACATTTAAGTTCTGGAAGGACTTAGGGGAAATGTAAGGTTATATCTAATTATTGATAGTCATCATTACTATTGTTAAATGGAGAGGATATATTAAGTATGTCTGTAGCTCTTAGTTTGTGAGTGTGACATCATTTATTCCTCTTTCGTGGGACATTTTTTAAAAAAATCAATGTGTATTTATTTTTTTTAAGATTTATTTATTTATTTATTTTTAGAGAGGGAAGGGAAGGAGAAAGAAAGAGAGCAACATCAATGTGCGGTTGCTGGGGGTCATGGCCTGCAACCCAGGCACGTGCCCTGACTGGGAATCGAACCTGCGACACTTTGGTTCGCAGCCCATGCTCAATCCACTAAGCTACACCAGCCAGGGCTTCGTGGGACATTTTAAGTAACATTTTCTTTCCCTGCAACTCTGTTCACCCATATTCTCTCCCAGCTGAACTAGGAAAAATGAGAAGTCCTACCTCAGCTAGGAATGAGTTCTAATACTGGAGAATGGAAAACCTAACAGATGCCTAAAGTGGTTGAATCTATTGATTCAGGCTCATTCATATCATGGCTTCATAACGGACACCCAGTCCACAGTAACTTAGAACAGACCAACTCCTCTTCTCTTCCTTTTACTCAGCAGCTCTGTCCTAGCTCTGCTATGACTGAATTTATGACACTTTCAACCTCAAGAACTACTTACTAAAGCATACCAAAATGCATTGCAGTGTTCTGCAAGACTTGAAGAATAACTCCTTTGTAACAACTGTTTTTGCAGTTTCCTATACTATGTAAAATATTGTTGAATGATTGACTGCTAAGTCTATGCCAAATGCCTAAGTTTATGGAAAGTTATTCTCTCTTCTCTCCTCATCCTACCCCCTTTGTCCCCATGATAGTATGCCTTTCAGTTCACTGTTTGCAATACTTTATTGCACTGGCAAACATTCTTTATACAGCCATCTACTGCCTCTCGGTCTCCACCTCAAGTCATTCTGATTACCAAGTCGTCAGTGTGAATATCCTGCATGCCCACTTGTCCAACTGAGCTGTTCTCTCTGTTCCTTCCAGGCGGGTTCCAGGGGTGTAAAGCATTCTTTGTTACAGAGGCATCATTTCAGACATCTAGTTCCGAACAAATGTCTTTGTCATAAAAGCTTCTTATGATAAGCCAATAGCCCAGCTATTTGTGTTTGGACTATGACAGGTGGAGAAGCAAAATCCTAAAGAACTTTTAATGACTTATCTATGAGTTAGACACATAATGCATGTCTAGAAATACCCCAGTCAGGATTTCTAATTAGAATCATATTGACTTTAGTCCTTTTGTACTTTTTTTCTCAAGTATTTGCATGCTTATGTCATTCACTAAGCTATCAGTATTATCTAACTATGATTCTTCTAGATTACCCCCTCTGTAAATTCAACAATATTTCATATTCTCGTGGAAATTATCAGCATGTTTTTTTTTTCTTGTTTGAGGGTTGAGGATAGAAAAGCTAATAATCTGAGCACAAATCGCATCTTGTTTTGCAGAGTGTTTGGGGTTATAATAATAATAAATAATAATAACAATGATAAAAAAGCACAAATATCATTATCTCACACTTAAAAAGTCCTCCTGTAACTTACGATGAGCATTTGCAGATCACTACGAATTATGGCTGTTCGACATGGTTGTTGTCAAGGCTGAAAATTGGCATTGGTAATGAGACCTTGATTAAGAACCGACAAGTGCCATCATTTTCAGCTTTAAAATACTATCACGCAAAGAATATATTTCAGTCTAGGCACTAAGGTTCAGGTCTAGGCCATCGTGTAAGAAAATGGGAAGTTTGATCACTTTCCCTTTAGTGGGACAAGTTTCACAAATTCTGCTTTTACTTATAACTGCTTCCTGTTTGGAACACTTTTTTTTTTACGTGTAACTTGTAAAGATTTCAGAACATTCATACAGTGTATATGAAAAAGATGAAAAGTTAAAAACAAAAATCTCTCCCATTCTAGCCATACTCTTTATGAGTTCAGTTTCTTTTAACACAATTACCAGCACTGGCCCATGGAACAATTTCAAGGCAAAATTGAACTTCATGATCCAGGCGACAATAAAATCTTCTCCAAGCTACAGAATTCTAAGGAAAAGGGTATGTGAAGGCAGAAGTTAAAGTTTTTATCTATTTGGGGCCTTCCTCTTGGCCTGATGTATTACCTAATACCCCAAGACACTAAGCATATATCTAAGTCAGCACTAATAAGACAAGTCTAAGGAGTAGAAACGATCTTGAATAATATCTTGTTTTTTAATCAGCAAATACCACTTAATTTCCATTACTTTAAAATTACCCTGTTTAACTGGATCTAAAATGAATTGATACTAGAATTAAAGAAGGAAGGGAATATTTTTATGATATTCATTCCAGTGGTGAGTTTCCGGATTTAAATTTATACCTTGATAATGGTGTCTATAAGTAAATCCATGTAATTATTAAGATAGTTGCTTTTTATCATGAAGCTTTATTAAGAAAAAACCCCAAAAGATGCTGTTTTGGAGACTTTGTAGAGAAATGATATACCCTCCTCTTCTCCTACATAATTGGAAATAAGAAGTTTTTCTATATGGCCAAACATTTCCTGGGGCCCTTAAACTCCCGCCTGGGCAAATCATTTTATTACACGTCTGTTTTATCCCAGAGGTAAGATTGTCTCCTTGCGTCTTCCCTGGCTTTGACATTTATTTATTGACCGTCAAGCAAACAACTTTCCTTTTAGTATATAGGTCATGGGTAAAATTGATTTTTCTCAGAACTTTATCTCAGAGCCCACTTTTCTTTCAGTATTCTTTTTACAGTGCTTGGTACCAGTTTCTTGCTCCCAAGCTGGAAAATCAATGGCTTTTTGATCAGTCTTCCTGATGAATTAATTTCTACTAACAAAAACAGCTAATAAATTACTGGTCCCAGTAAGCATTTTGCTTTGTAACATGTAGAAAGATCCAAAGGCCTGCCTAATATTAGAAGTTCTAGACTTAAGAGTGGATTATTTCTAGAGAGGAACAATTTGGGGCAAAAAAAAAATTGATCCGTTACAGCTAATGTTGTGGATGGTGGGGCTAACGCTTGGAATTTCTGGAGCAGCCACCAGGTAAAATTGCCCATTTCCAGCGCAGACTCTGGGTTAGGTAGGGATTCACGTCCCTCCTTCTGAAAATATGGCCGCACCCACCCATAGACCTTTTTCTTAAGGCCATCCTCAGAAAGGGCCTTGCACCGAGTTTGTGGCTTGACCATCAGTACCGTCCACAACCCTCGCCTGTGTGTCCTTGATAGCTGAAGTTCTCGGTTTCCTGTGTCGTGGGCGAACACTACAAGTATGTGTAAATAGGCTCCGCTGATAAGCGGGCAGACACTGTGGTTAGTCCACAGACTAAAGTGACAGTAATTGACCAAAGTGCCTGAGCATCATTCCATTGGCAATGGTGGCATTTTTCTTGGCTACTTCAGCCAATTGCTAGTGTCAGGGGTGGGCTTATAAACAGCTGTAGTTTCTCTAAACAGGTTTGGGTTCACGATCGCAAACTGAATGGACAACCTCATAGATACATGATATCAGAAGATCACTGGTTATTTGCATCTTGGTAATTTTAGAGTCACTGTTAACAGCATTGCTGTCCTTTGAGTTTTACCCTTTAGAAATAGACACCAGTGTACGTCAGTCCAATTTCCAGCCTGCCCGCCCAGGAAAACCTACTTATTACATAGAATAAAATGGTTCCCAGCTGGGGATTTAGACAATTCACAGGAATCACAAAGAGATCACCATTTGACTTAGAGACAAAATCATACCTGATTGATTACAGTATGCAAAATGGAGCTGAGCCTTTGCCGTCTAAGCATAGGTGGATGTGTTGCCAAGTGACGAGGTAAGGTCAGATGTCTAGTGGCAGAAGCCTGCCCGTCAGAGAGAGCCCTCGAGGAAAACTAACAAGTCCATCCTGGGAAAATTTAGTCCTGGTTTCCTGTCTGTACTTGGCCTATTTCCAAACAATACTTCATTTCAAGTCAGTGAAATTCAGAAAACTGACGTGGAAGTGATTGATACACTTGATTGTAAGAAGGGATATGTAAGCAGTTTCTTGTTTATTCTATCATACCTACTGAAACTTTTTTAATAATAATTTTATGGGTTTTTCTTTGCAGAAGTACTAGAACACAGTGAAATGAACTGAGATCCTTTCTGGTCTCTCTTCAATGACCCAAGGTTTTTGAACTATTTTTCATAATAGGACTTCTGTAAAGCTTTATGTGTGAAAGGAAATGTTGATATGTATTTTCAGCTAATTTTAAGCATAGTATGGTTTATCAGGACATTGTCAAATCCTTCTAAGCTTGGGTGATGATATTGAAAAAGACAAAGAAAATAACCATTGGGAAGATATCAATAGGATGGATAAGTAAAATTACTTTCTCCTCTTGGTCAAAGCATAATTCAAAATATTGACTGCGATATCTTTTAAGATACCCATTTCATTAGTTTTTATCTATTTTGTCTTTTAAGGCCAAAATACCTATTTAAAAATATTCTTAGTTTGGTGGTTTGCAGCAACTAACAATTTGCCCTTAGATTTGCTAGTTCCAGAGAAAAATATTTGTTGTATTCAAATGCATGAATATTTGAATTCATGCATTTGTGTTATTTTTAAATGAGCAGAAACTGCAAACCTCTGTGAAGGTCAGTTGCTGTTCTTCAAATTAATTGTACCATTGTCACTGGGAATTATTGTGTCAGCAAGTAACATAACCAGACTGAAGTTTCTGGTAGAACGTTGTGACGGTTGAGGTTTCGGAAAGCACTAAAATAAATTAGCACCCTGTACAGTGGCTATTTACTTCAAGCTTCGTAGTAATAGCATATCTATACTCTCACATTTTCAATACAATTCATTCATTGTTTTAGCACGGGTAAGCTATGCTGCATCAAGAAGATGCTTCTGACTCACTGTACCAAGAACTTGCACTTGAACTGGTTTTAAAAATAGGTCAGGGACGTATTTGCAATTCTCTCTTCTGTTTTCTTTCCCGATTCCCCAAGAACCAGAGGTGATAGTAAACATTGAATAACATCGCACCTGCCGACCAAGGAGAAGATCAGGGGCATTTAAGCCACACTGGACTGTACCTGCTGCACATCAGCTGGGCCAGAGAACCAATTTCAAACTGTCACAAAATAAAGCAGCATAAACTGGCTTATTTGGAAATTAGAGACATTTTAACCTTCAACTCAATTCACTGGATTGTAACACTTGAAGATAACAGATAGTAACAGGAGGATTATTTCTATTCTTCTGAACTATAAAATGTGAATGACAAAGTCTTCTTTGAAATGGTTTTCCAAAATTTATAAACTTTGGCCAAACTGGAGCAGTGTATTTTTCTTCCTTGTCGGATAATCAAGATTAAAATAATTTTTAAAAAACCGTACATATTAGAGCAACCAACCATCCCTCATATACTGGAATCCCTGTGCCAGATGCTCATTCAAATAGTTTTAGGACCAGAATCCAAATGAAGGACAGAAAGTATAAATGCCACAGGACTGGAGAGAAGTCATTTCATAACCCTGAGACGGCTTCAGTGAAGGGGGAGGAGTAGCATAGCAATTAGGGTGGAGTCTGAAATAACAAGGGTGCGACCTCAGGAACCAAGCCTGGTTCATGAATGACACACAGTATACAATTATGGTTTATCTATAGATCAGCATCCTCTACAGGAAATAGCTTTGTGGAAAGAGACATTGAATTAGCCACCAACCATGACAAATAACCTTGAGTTAAAATACCTTCAGAGCTCCATGGTGTTAATAAACTCCCATGATTTTCACTGAAGAAAAGATCCAAGAGGGTTAATTAGTGTTGGTGATAAGCCAAGCACGGACAGAAGACCAGACTGGATTTTCACTTTATGAGTTAATTAGTTATAATTTAGAGCTGCTTCTTACATAGCTGATCCCTAGAGGACCTACTATGTGCAACATCCTGATTGAATGGCCTGATCTGCTTTCATACAAGTGCTACAAAATTCACATGTATCTTTCTACCACTTTGTTTTCCTTTTGCCTAGTGTGTGTCTATGTTAGTTTTACTATGGATATGATGGTGTGGGAGAGAGAGGAGTGGCTGTTCCAGGTTTAATAATGTTTTCATTGTCAGCATTAGAAAGAGGAGCCTCCCCTCAGAACCTGGTGTTACAACTTCTACTAACAAGTCAGCCAAAATGAACCCATTATGTAGTAGGCTGTTTTTCCCTCCGAGGTGTCAGTATGACAATACTTGGGCATATAGACTGGTATATTTTTTATAAGTTTAGGGTAGAAGTGTACTGGGAAAGAAAAAAGTCCCCCTGAATTACCCCAGTTAAGCAATAATGCATGTAATAAAAGGGTCACCACAATAAGGAAAAAATAAAATGAGACAGGTGGCCATTGTCTCCTTCTGAGGCTTCCCTGTCTCTCCTCTCCTTTCCTCAGGGACCTTAGTCCCTTGTGGGACAGCGCCTGTGGGATCGGCCCCTCTTGGCTGAGCTCCGACCTTCCCACAAGGTTGTTCAAGTGTGCCCGTCCCTGGTCCCATGCCCTCAGGGCCCACCCTTCTACCCCATACTCTCATATTCCACTGGTTGCTAATGTGCTCATTGGTCAACACGTAATAGTGTTAATTTTGGGAAACCCTACAGTCAGTCCTCATGATTTGGTGATTGCATATTCGTGAACTTGCCTACTGGGTAAAATTCATGTGTAACCACCAAATCGACACCCTGGCGCATTTGCCATCATTCACAGACAGGTGTGGAAGTGGGGAAAATTCTGAGTTTCCCAGCCGAGGCCAAACAAGCTGACGCCCTACCTTCTGATTTCAGCTCATACGGTAAACAAGTGTTCTTTCCACGGTTTATTTTTTATTTAGTGCCACATTTCTTCCATTTTTGTGCTTTTACTTGGAAGGCTTTTTTTTCTGTTGTAACTTATGAATAAATAAATGTACATATATTTCCACAGACTCTAGATAAGGAGGCATTTAGGTAAGAACAGGCTGCCGACCTACAGGGGAAAAGTAGGGTCTTGAGGGAACCGAGGGAAAGTTTTTTATAACCATCAGAGTTTATAAAAGCTATAAACAATTCAATTTCTGTAATTTTAAAATTAAGAAGAGAAAACACAAACTTTTTTTAGATTAATTTACTTATTTATTTTTAGAGAGGGAAGGGAGGGAGAAAGAGAGAGAGAAATATCAATGTGCGGTTGCTGGGGGCCTTGGCCTGCAACCCAGGCGTGTGCCCTGGCTGGGAATCGAACCTGTGATGCTTTGGTTTGCAGCCCGCACTCAATCCACTGAGCTACACCACCTAGGGCCCAGAAAACAAAAACTTGATTCCAATATAACGAATTTAGTTAAATGGAGATGCAATTTGGTTTATTGGAAATAATGTGAATTTTATGCAGATTACTGCCAGTAACTTACCAGAATGTAATACATTCTAGAAAATACCTTTTGTATCAGGTATATATAAAAATATAGGAAAATAACTTTTATGGCATGGTGCAGGGTGACAAGGGGTGGGGAGGTGGAGGGAGCTAAACATAGTATAAGTCCTCAATAACTCATAGCTTTTTAGACATAATCTTTGATGGTGTAGAGGTAGTATTTTATACACATTCTTTAGTTTTGTTCTTTAACAGAAAATGCTCCCTTTTATAAGGAGTAGGGAAGAAAGTAAAGAGAATATTTAGGTGATGGTACAAACGCTGCAATGCGAAGTGGGCAAATTGGGCCGTAGCCCCCGCCAACAGCATCTCTGGGGCCCTGTTTTCAACCTTCACTCCTGGGTCAATTTATGACAAGTGTGACTTTGGACTTGTGGTTACTGGCTTCCTAGAGGGCTTGATGCGGAATGGGAGATTTGAATGTGGCGGGGTCAGGGCTGGCCTGGACCTCAGCATGCCCTGTTCTGGGTGCACTTGGTGGCCAGGGGCGGGGGTGGTGGGAGGAGGTGGGGGGAGGCTGCTCCCAGCCTTCCCGCCACTCCGTCCCAATGTCTGACTGAGACCCCGCCACCTGTGCAGGGAGGCTGAGGCCCTCTCCTCAGTGTGAAGATAGCTGTTGGCCCACTGTTCTTATGATTACTAATTTTAAAGACTCTTGAAGTATTAGCTTTCCATTGTCATGTCCCACAGAGAATCAGTCCCCTGTCCTCTCACTCCCCCCCCCCCCACCCCCCCGCCGCCGGCACAATGCAGAAGGATCACTGGGAATGTGTAGAATGGCTAGGCCAAAATAAGTTTTGGAGAAGTCTTTTAAAAACCATTCATAAAGAAAACCCAACAGCCCTCTAACATACTTGTGTCTCTGATAAGCTAGGAAAATAGTACTGGTTTGGTCAGTGACTGACATTCTGCTTCTCCCTGGCAAATGTTTACTCATACTTTTTCAAAATCAAATCAACTAAAGGGAGACTCAAGCTAGAAACTTAACTGGTTCAATCCTTTGTAGTTTAGCAGAGTCTCCCTCACACCTAAGTCATCACTCATGTATTCTTTTTTTTTAAAGATTTTATTTATTTTTAGAGAGAGGGGAAGGGAGAAGGAGAGGGAATGAGACATCAGTGTGTGGTTGCCTCTCACGCCCCACTACTGGGGACCTGGCCTGTAAGCCAGGCATGTACCCTGACTGGGAATTGAACCAGTGACACTTTGGTTCACAGGCCTATGCTCAATCCACTGAGCTACACCAGCCAGGGCTTCACTCACATATTCTATGAAGACCTTCAACTCCAGGGGGCAATTCACAAACTCCTGGGTTGTCTCATTTTGTACTCTGGCCAACAATGGAAATAGAGCTCAGCCATATTACAAGAATATCTTCTCTTCTAAAACAGCATTCAGTGGTTTGCTTTAAAAGAAGAGTCCCAGTTTATTCTCAATATGTGTACATTTGCATGCCATTTATGAACAGCAGACCTGGAACACGAGTGCCACATAAAGTGAGTAGATCTGGTTACTTACTTAAAAACAAAGCAAGTGCTTCCCAGTGTGTCGTGGTTCACAGCTCAGTGCCTGATGTTCGTGTAGAAAAGTGCTTCCTCACTTCTCCTCCCCCCTTTTTTTTTTGCATTGATTTCCATGCCCAAACACGAATTCTCTGATTTCAGACATGCATATTCTGAAAGACACTACAGCCGTGGCTTCCGTTTGAAAGCATCAGACTGTGGACTCGGGCAGCCCTGGGTTCAAACTCCAGGCCTGCCACTGAGGAGCTGTGTGGCTCTGGGCCAGTTAACTCACCTTCCTGTGCTCCAGTCTTTTCATCTGCAAAACCCCAAAGGTTTGTGTGAGAATCGTGTGAGAAAAATCACACCATTTTAAGTGTATATCGTCCAGTGCTCTTTCACAAATGCATACACCTCTTTTTACTTAATGACATATTTTGGCCATATTTAGACCCCTTTCATTCGAATTTTTTGGGCAGCTTTTTGCCTGTGGCTTCTTTTACTTCTGGAATCAAGTGATGCAAATATGTCTTAGTAAATTCTAGTTGAACTATTTGTTATTTCCCCTTCACTCCTCACCAAGAAACATTTCTTAAAGTATAAACCCCTTAAAGCAAGCATTATGTTCTTTGCTACTTTTCTTCACAGGACTTGAGCCCTTTTATAAGTGTTTCAGATAAATACAGGTTGAGTAGAAACAGAGTCATTTATTGCAGTTATTATTTAGGTTTAATGTACAAATTGAGAAATGTTACTAATGAGTGTTTGCGGTTGCAACACTAATTAAAAAGAAATTCAGAGATTGCATATACAGTGTATGACCTGTTTACCCAAGAGGGATCCGGGACCAACATTAAATAAATTTTTCAGGCCACACAGCTAGAAATTAGAGGAGCTGGGATTCGAACCATGTTTGACCCCAAATCTTGCTAGGGTTACATCCCAATCTAGTTTAATTTTAAGATTCCACCTTTTGCAACAAGATTCAGAAAATCTATTTTTACTTTTGAAAAAGATTCAGAACAGCTGTTTCCATTTCTCAGTGGATGACTTTCTCAGCCAAAATGCCTTGTAGAGAGAACCAGCAAGAGAAACCAAATAGGCAAGAATCTTTGGGCTCAAGTTTCTTTCATCTCTATGAAGCCCTTACAAGAGAGTTCTGGGTTTTGTATTCATTCACCTGTCTTGGGTCACCTGAGCAAGAAGGGCTTGTGAAGAAAGCTGAAACGACCCAATTACGAGTTGCGATTGAGGAGGAAAGGAAGCGGTGTCTTTTGCTAATTACCCTTATCTTTCCGCTCAAGTCATGTGTATCCCTCATACCCACGTCTTGACTAAGAGAAGGAACTGAATTGGAACAGCAGGGGTGGATATCTTCTTCCTGCACATGCCAGATAGTTTCTTTCTCTTTCTCTATGGACATGTTCTATGAAATGCATGGCTTAGAGACAGACCACAAAACCACCCTAGTTTCTTCAGCAGAGAACTCGGTGTGAGGATCTGTTTCAAGGTGATTTCCTGGTCATGATATCTTCCAGTAAACTGGAGGCAGAGTCACAGAGTAGAAACTGGATTCCACTCCTGGCTTAGCTTCTTTCATCTGTCTCCGTATTTATAAGACTTCTAAGAATGTCTCCCATATAGTTCATCTTCAGTAAATGTTTGTGGAACTGTCTGGGTGTTCTCTTTTAAAACGGAGGCTTATACTATGTTCTGGGTAGTTTGGCAAAGTGGTGTGTCCATGGGGTGAACCTGCCAGCACAGTTGTCCTGAATTCAGAGACCGCAGAGCGGCAATGGGATCTCAGATTCTTTTAACTGTGACAATTTCAATCCATCTAGAAGCATCTTTAGAGGAGTGGCTAACCTGAAATCCTAACTTTTAGTAAACGGTTGACAAGAAAGAACTTTCTAAGGTCCGGTGACTTGCAGAGAGAGCTTCATGCTTGGCAGTCCAAGGCATGTGAGCTCACTTAAAAAAAAAAGACATCCATGAAACCACAATTCGAGTGATTCCAGTAGTTTGGAATTGGGTTTCGGCCCAGAATCCAAAGAATAATGCTGTGACAGCAACAAAGAAATTATAAGTATAGTTTCCTTCTAAGACTATGAAGGAAAAAAAAGAGATGGAGACCAGGCCAACTTCTTAATGTTTCATTAATTCTCTTAATGTTTTTACTTGTCTGTGAATTCGTCTGAAGTGTTTGGATTCTGCCTCTTTCCAAAGTATCACAGTCATGCCTGTTGGACCACACTGTGGCTTCTCTTCCTGTGTCTTACCGTGAGCACCTTATCTTGGTTGAAGGACTAGCCTTTATAAGCTCAGAAAGAGGCGTAGTTCTTGCCAGGAGTCTATACAATTCCCCTTTATTTTTTTCAGGTGCTTCATTATCTCCTAATATTTTGACCTCATTTCATCTTTCTTTAGACCACTTTCATTTGAATTTTGGGGGGCAGCTTTTTGCCTGTGGCTTCTTTTACTTTTGGAATCAAGTGATGCACATAAACTCTAGGTGAACAATTTGTTATTTCCCCTTTACTCCTCACTAATTGACTGCCTCTTGTTTCAACACGAAGCTTTAGACTTTGTGTATTAGCACATGTGCAGGTTATTACATATTCAATTAAATGCCACTGGTAAAGGGCAGAGTGGTTTGCCCAAGTTAATTATTCAGGATAGCTTTAAGAATCTGAAGAGCCCGACAAGTGTGGGCTGAGACCAGTCACGATATGGATATTTAGAATGTGTTTTGACATCTGGGGATGGGGGCTTGACTTTGGATACACACCCCCTTTGTCAGTGTCCCTCCCTCTGCCCATTGACCTTATTTTATGAAGTTTCTTCACTCTCTTCCCATTCAGGAATGTCATTAATACAACTATGCCTTGCTCTAATCTTTGCCTTTTTCTCATAATCCAGTCAACAAAATATGTTGCCTTTTTTTATACCAGCTGCTTTGCTAATGAACACTTGCCTCGGAAGACTTAGTTTTAGGTGACTGGACGGTAATGGTTTGTAACGCCTTCCCCAATGCAGTTACCATTACTCCTATTCGCTAGACCCATAAGGAATGTCTGTTGCATGAGGCTTTCATGAGGACTTCAGGCCTTGTGGCCCAGCAGATGCTGGGATCCAGAAAGTCTTTCTGTGTACTCAAAGAAAAACAAAAACACAAAAAACAAAAACAAACAAACAAAAAACCTGTCTATGTGTTCACTGGTATGGCTCAGTAGGTTGGGCATCATCCCACAACCCAAAAGATTGCTGGTTTGGTTCCTGGTGAGGGCACACGCCTGGGTTGTGGGCCAGGTCCCCAAGTTGGTGGCATTTGAGAGAGGCAACCGATCCATGTTTCTTTTGAACATTGATGTTTCTTTCCCTCTCTTTCACCTTCTCTCTCCCTCTCTCCAACAATAAATAAAATCTTTAAAAAAACTGTCTACAGAGTCCACTTCTACAGAACAATTATGGGGGAAAATACAGGGAAAAAGAAAAGGTTTTGCCCTGGCTGGCGTAGCTCAGTGGATTGAGTGTGGGCTGCGAACCAAAGTGTTGCAGGTTCAATTCCCAGTCAGGGTACATGCCTGAGTTGTAGGCCATGACCCCCAGCAACCGCACATTGATGTTTTTCTCTCTCTCTTTCTCCCTCCCTTCTCTCCCTAAAAATAAATAAATAAAAATCTTTTTAAAAAAAGAAAGAAAAAGAAAAGGTTTTCTGGAAGTTTGTCTTTGTGTCACATACAGGAAGATCACCTATAACTTTATTTTAAAAATGTATAGAGTTTGAAAAATAAAGCAAATAAATTAATAAATTTTCTAACCCTCCATAAGATCTCTATAAAACAGGTTCTGAGAATTCACCTTAGCCAAAATTTGTCCCCAGACAGCCTTGCTTCCAGAGTCCCGTGTCTGACTGAGCAGTTAATTACCCTCTGTCCAGGGGTCAAGTCCAATGGAAAAACAGGGGATCCATAGCAAACTTCATCCTTCAATTTACAGAGAATGTGAATTTTATTTGTATCCCATGGTGATGAGACTTTCTGGAATTTTCCTAAAACACTTGCCATTTTTTATGCATTTCAAAATATGATTTTTGATTTTATGAGAAGCACAGGTTATTTAGAATATGGATCCTCCAAAGTTGATGTCCAAAATAATGGGTTGCCCCATTAAGAGTCTTGCACATAGAATCATAGAAATGAGCGTTTGAGCCAGTGAGTTTCCTGCATGAGATTCTGTGATATTGCATGAAGACAACAAGAAGACAAATATTAGCTGGGTGAGAAGGGTGATACAAAACACTAAAGTAGGGTGATGCCATAGGACGTGAGTAGTTTTCTTTAGGTTTGGCGGACTAAGAGATCTGTCTGATGAAGGAACATTTAAACTCAGAACTGAATGATAGCAAGGAGACAGCTTGTGAAAACTGGGGAGGAGGAAAGGTGGTCGACAAAGACCAGCCAGTGCAAAGGCCCCGAGACAGGATGAAACATGGCTTCAGGGAACAGAGAATTAGTCAAGAATGGTCAGCCAGGTCACATACTTTGTAAGGTAGAAGACTGACTTTGGGTTTTATTCAGTCTGATGAGATGCCATTGTAAGCAGAATAGTATGTGGTCTAACTTAGGTTTTTAAAAGATACCTCTGCTTGTGATGTGGGGAATGGATGGAGGAAAGGCAAAACTGGAGGCACGAAGACAAGAGAGGAGACTCCTATGAACTGCGTGACCCTACAGTTTGCTCAGTTCAGGACCCTTCTGAGAGTGGAGAAAGATGCTACGTGTAGAATAGGAGGTGAAAACTGGGCCCGTGGTGAGCGTACCAGGGTTACTGTAGCCATTCCAGTTGTCGGTAGGGTAGTGGAACCTTTATGCCATTTCATTAAACCCACAATAAACCCTACATGCCCAGTGCCTACTACACGCCTGATACATGTTTGCTGGGTGAGTGAGTAGGTGAATGAGCCCGGGGCAGATTAGCATCCTTGCTTTCTCAATGGCGCTGCACTACAAGGTAACTGAGACCTAACTATAATGTGAGGTCTAATTTTGATTGTAAAACTCATACACTTGCTCAAATTTCTCAACTAACACTACCTCATTATCTTTGTTTTTAAGTGTTTCTAAACTGTCCCTCATGTATGTCCATTTTCTTCCTTCATTTCCTCCTCTCTCCTGGGTTTAGTGTTCTACATACAGAGGTTCTGTAAATGTGTTTGCTGTACTAGTTTTTATCAAAAGCAAAAATCAGAGAGGTCACTGACAGTGTAGAGTCCCCAGGCAACTTTCTGATCTTTCCTTTGAAGCACCCTGTGCCACATTTAATGCCCAACTTCAGAAGGCGTCCACCTGGGCGGTCTGTCCGTGTTCATTTAACAAGGCCGATGCTATGTGGTGCACTAAATCTGCCACTCACCTCTTACACAAAGACTTTTTTCTGTATCTTCTTCTGCGCATCCAAGAAATTAGGACCACCTTACTCCCAGGGAAAGGGAGCTGGCAGCATTTCTGAAGGACCCCACCCCACTCTTTACAGGTTGGAGTGGCTTTGGCGTGTTGCAAAACTTGCACCCAATTCTCAACAGAAAAAGAGAATCTCGCTCTCCTACTTTGAATTATGGGCACAGAAAAACTCAAGAGTGTATATTTTATAAAATTTGTACTGTACATTATATATATGTCTGGCTTACTCTGTAAGCGTTCAAGTAGACTTATCTTCTGACAAGATCGTGTTAAATAAAAGATTTCCTTTAGGGAGTGGATACACAGCCTAAAGACCTTTACATGCTTGATGCACCTGCACACCTGTGTGTATGTGTACACGCATGACTATTCCTGTGTGCTCACTATGGCCTTGCTGATCATTTGCGACCAGTGCCCAATGCCCCCTCCCCCCCCAGTCAGGGCAGTTACACTGGAGAAACTGTTCCAGCTTGCACTCTCGTACTCTTTCCTCAGTTTCTATCCTACTTATCTGGGTTGCTTGAGAAAATGGAAGCCTGTCCACCGTGAGAAACAGTATGTCATTTGCTGACATTTGCAAAATTATTCAATTATCCAATAAGGACACCTTACTGTAGTTGGATTTATAAGACTAGTTTCTGCTTCAGATCTTAGGGAGAGTCACCTCTTCCAGAAGTTGGATGATTTTCAGGTGGAGAATCTCGTAGTCCCACCCTCTGCTTGATTAGGGGAAATGAAATGGACTTAATATTAGCCTGTTTGTCATTGTATAAATATGAACTAGAAGATTAACTGCTGATATTATCAGAGGAGGGGAGAGCCAATTTATTCTGAAGTATGAACTCCCTAATAGTCAAAAGTATATTTACCTTAATGTATTTAACTGATATATATATATATATATATATATATATAGACAGAACAAATGTGAAACCTCTATATTGTTTATCTGTGTCATTAGAATTTATACTCCTAAAAGTTAATATGTGAGCATTTAGCTTCCAGACTTTTGCCTGTCATTGTAATAACACTTACCAAGATGGGCTCCGATTTCAGCAGGAAAACCTTCAGTTTGCCCATGAGGAAACTCTGTCTTGTATTTAGCTAAGGTCACTAGAACCTTAGGAAACAAGACGGCGAAAGATATTTAGATTTTTCTTCTTAAAAATGGATGAACATGATATCGGAAGAGCATTCTTTGATGTCGAAGAAATAGAATGATCCCACGAATACCTTTGAGACGCAGACCTTACTGAAGTGAAAAGTGGCCGGTGTAGCAAATGTGTCCTTTGTGGCAGATACCTTGTTGTGATTCTTTTCCCACCACGGTGTTAGCATTCCCTTCTCAGGGCTTCGACTTAACGTAATGAATGATGATTTCTGTCCTTCTGTTACAAAATACCAGAAAGTGAGATGTAAATCTTTAATGGAAAATGCGATGTTCTTCCATGGGCAGGAACAGGGTTCAGGGAGGTGTTCTTACAGAAACGAGACACAGCATAACCCAATCCGGGCTTTATTTAACAGCAGGCCGCAAGCTTTGCTCTTGATCGAGATCAGCTCTGGAAAATACAGACAAAGCTCATTTCATAAGAACGGTCACGTCATGAATCTCAGTTTACAAAAACCCCAAGTTTTGGCATTTATTTCTTTGCTGACATCATGATTCTTTTTTGGTGAGAACGGTCCCTGTGGGTTGGAGCGGTCAAGAGAATATGTTTCCATGAGGAAGTCCCTTTTACAACTTACGGAAAAGTTGGACAAAAGCATAACGCGTGCTTCTGAGTAGCAGCCTTATTTAAGTGTGATTTCAGTAAACTAGGCACACGTTTGAGCATTTCATGGCTTTCTCAGCCCCACATTGTTATTAAGCAAACACCGTTGGCCAGCTCTACAGTCAAAGGATACGGTCCCGGGGAGCACCACACTGCCGTGTGCTAGGGTTCTGCCCATTGTCAGAACCTTAGCGGGCTCCTCGTGAGGCACGCAGAAGCTGCCTTCTGCCTTGTTCTGGTTAGACTTTAAAATGTGCCGAACAGCAGGGAAGGGTGGGCATAGCTATAAATGTCTTTGTGCTAATGATGACTTTTCTTTTCGCACCAGAAACAGCTGGGGGTGAAAGTTGTCAAAAGACAAAGTTATAAATGTTTTATGTCGGAAAATGCTAGGTGAATTTAAGACACGGTCGATTTATTAGGTTACTGCCAAGAAGTAAACAGTAGACTCATTAAAGCTGTAATTAGTCATTGTTGACATATTTTATTTTTAATCAGGGCTCCAGGAGGGGACAAAAGTGACTGAAATAATCTAGCGCTTTGTTATGTAGAAGTGAAACCAGCTTTTTAAAACGGAGCTATTCCTTTTCCTTTGGATTTTTATACCACCTTTTTATTTTCTGAGGAATGTGGTGACTTCA